>NC_082403.1:5965675-5970675 GCF_031168955.1 Gadus macrocephalus
TGTGTTTGGGAGCCTTAACGACGGCCGGGAGCACTGAGCCAATGGCCGCGTCGGGACATCGACCCACCAATCAGAAGGGTTCCTTCGGTTGGTCAGTGAGTCATTCTGTCACGGAGACAGACGGACGGTAAAACGGATCAGCGATGACATGCAGGGCAGACATTGGACGTGATGATCGGGGGAGGGGTGGATGGGTGGGTGGAAGGGTGTGGGGGGGGGGGGGGGGGATCTCCCCCCCAGACCCCCCACAGCTTCCTCCTAGACTAGACTACTTAGACAGACAACCCCCCCCCCCCCCGCCGCCCCTCTCCACACACACACACACACACACACACACACACACACACACACACACACACACACAAGTCCATAATACCCTCCCTCTATGAGTGACTGCCACTGTCTGAGACAACACAAGAGGCTCATGGGAGACTTTAAAGGAGGAGGAATGTTCCGGCAGGGGGTGGATGGGGGGGGGGGGGGCGGGGGATAAGCACGCAGAGGAGTTGCTCATTTGCTAACATCCATCCCGTCAATCCCTCTATGACTGTCTATCACGCAACAGCCTCAAAGGGCCGCCGGGTCAACTCAGCCTTGGCTGACTCCCAACAGGTCGGCGCGACGAAGCTCTCTGTATTTATTTTCTTCTTCTTCTTGTTATAAACATAACACCCTACGTCAGAGACTCATCTCATTCCTGTGTCCGCTCAGGCCAATCTTCCTCACCTCACCGGAGCCAACTGCAGACACGGTTAACGGGAATGGAATTCGACTGTTGAAAGACGCGCGCACTCGCATCACATCTGGGCCCCCCCCCCCCCCCCCCCCCCCAGCACACCCCACACACCCCACACAACGGATGATGCATCGGGTCCAGAACCTAATCTGGGCCCAGTATTCGCCGTGCATGCCTAGATTACCGCTGAGGTATGTGTGTTTTTTCCCGTGTTGAACTCACAAGGAACTATTATTTTTACGGGATGTGAAGATGGAAATCAGAAACGCATTTCTGTGACTCAAACACATGTTTCTCTGCTTGTTGCCTCTTCCTGGACGCGCTAGCGAGGAAGAGGTGAGTGAGAGAGGGGGAGAGTGAGAGGAAAGGAGTGAGAGACAGATGAAAGAAAGACCGGAGAGGAGAGATAGAGGGAGGATTGAGTCACTAGGATATAGATTGATGACAGAAAAAGTGTGTGTGTGTGCGTGTGCGTGTGCGTGTGTGAATAATTCCCCAAAACTCCACCTGAAATGACGACGGACCCGGTAGATACAGCAGTGGGGGGGAATGATGAAAGAGAGACAGAGGGAGAGTGGGACACTGAGAGATGGCGGAAAGGGAAGAGGGACACAGCCACAGAGAGAGAAACAGGAGTAAGGAGTAAATGACGAAAGAGTCCGATTGAGAGAGACATAGAGAGAGAGAGAACGAGAGAGAAAGAGAGAGAGGTGTCACGGTGACCCGGTCCAGACTCCCGCCTCAAGGACAAGCTCGTGTCTGCTCCCCCCACACCGGCCCTACACGGCTTATCTCCGCTAAACTCTTGCAAAAAATGATATTCATAGCTCCTCCAAGCCACTTTATCACGGAAATAAACAACACACCTGGTGGGGGGCGGGGGGGGGGGGGGGGAAGAGAGAGAAATCGCTTCTGTTTTGATGCGCTCGAAATCACTGTGTTTTTTTTACCATTTACTTTTTTTTACCCGTAATAAATCGCTGCATCATAAAAAGTGCCGAGCGGCATCTATCGGCGTCCCGCTGGTGAAGCGTTGGTGGGGAGTCCTCGCCGCTGGCTGTGACACATGTTCCACATGAACCCAAACCCCACTGCGCTGGAGGAACAAAGGAGCGCTACAACCAGCGTGGCACACGCCGCCGCCGCCGCCGCTGCGCGGGTAGCTCAGAAGGTGTTGTTGTTCTCAGGCGATCCCTGATCTAACTTAATGTTCTCCTACTGTACCGTCCGGGGGGAAGGCACAGGCCATGTCTCATTATTATTCAGTCATTTAGCAGACACTTGCATCAAGAGAGGGTTACATGTATTGGTTTCAGATTCATGACATTTAGGAGCAGGTAGAGGGGTGTTTGTGGTATCTTGCTCAAACTGGCCCAGGTTTGAACCGTATTTGCCCCGATAGTCAAGCCCTCATGTCTTTCTATCATCTAAATGTGATAAACAGTATTATATATAAATATATTAAATGGAACTACTGTGACGTTGACCTTCTTTGAGACATGCAATGTGGTGTCATTAATCCTACTTGACTTTTGATGTAAAAAAAAAAGCAACCATGTGATTTTACACGACACACACAGATTGGAATAGCCTCTGCTGAACAAGTGCCTGATTATTCAGACCCAAAGCAACCCTACTTCATCTAAACCGATCAGTTACCAAGTGCTTTCCCCCCGAGGCAAAATACCTTTTTCTGATCCCTTTGTGTCAATAACACTCTTGGTTTATAAAAGAAAGGTGGAATATTAAATGAATCTTTTTATCTAAATATTTTTTTCACTCAAAAGGACCATACTTGTACTTCCTGGAATTGCCCAATGATTCTGACCAATCAGGAAGGAACACGGTATCCATACACTAACCGCCACAGCACTGTTTGCGCTGTCAACCATGCACATGTGTATGTGTTTTTGAGTGTGCCTGCGTGTGTGTGCATGCATGCGCGCCTGTGTGTGTGCCTGTGTGCGTGTGCGCATGCATGTGTGTGTGTGTGTGTGTGTGCGTGCGTACGTACATGTGTGTGCTTATGTGTGCCTACGTGCGTGTTTGTGTGTGCGCATGCATGCCTGTGCCTGTGTGTGTGTGTCTACGCGCGTGCATGCGTGTGTGTGTGTGTGTGTGCGTGCGTGCTCACACGGGGACATCTAATCGGGGTGCTGCTAACAGTGCGCGCGGAGTCACTGCCCCACCGTAAATCAATGGGCAAAATAATTGCTAATACACTAGCTATCGATTAGCGGCGCCCGCCATGCGCTCATTTTCCCGAGAGGGCGAAACCGTGGCTGAGCGCTAACGCGGTGACAAGGGTAAAGTGTTATTTCGCTCAAAGGCACGCGGGCAGACGGCTGCGGGAGATGAGAGACTGGCTGGTGGGTGGTTGGGGTTGGGTGGTGGGAGTGGGGGTAAGAGCCCCGGCGCTTATTCATAATTGACACCCGTCAGAGTCGAGGCAGCAGTCACAGCTGCCTGCCTGAGACTGCCCAACTGACTTCTGTTCAACTGTCACTTTTAATACCGCCGCCGCCGGCTCGCAGCTCGCCATATCCTCTCTCCTGTCCACCACGTCGGTCCGCATCTCCCCCCCCCCCACCCCCCCGCTCTCTCTCTCTCTTATCCACTTCTTCCTCTCTCGACCGTTTTGTTTCCGTTTTTTTTTTTCTCAACTGCTTTTTTTTCTTCACCTGCCCCTGTAACTGCCAAGGTTTAGTGTGTGAGTGAAGTGTTGGCACGCAGAGGAAAATAAAAAGGGCAGCTCTGTTGCTGAAGGATACAGGGGCCTCTTGTAAAACAACCGCTGGCATTTTTGTTTACGTTTGTTTTAGTCAATCAAGTGGGAGAAAAAAAATGCCCGCCCTTTCATTGATTGACTAGGCTCCTGAGTGTCAAGAGCTTGTTAACACTGGGAATCTTAGATTAACACACACCCCCCGACACACACACACACACACACACACACACACACACACACACACACAGGCAGAGCAAAGAGGTGGTGTTTGAAATGCGATGTGAAACGTGACGGCTCGGTGTGGGTCATGGTGACTTTGCTGTGGTTGACTGCGGCCAGAGGACATCGGCTAACTCACTCACTGCAACAGCAGCTTGGGTCTGCCATACGTCAGTCAACACTGGCTCACACACACAAACACATATATACAGACGGAAACAAACCCCCCCACACACACACACTGAACTATTTTATGAAAACCAAAACGATGAATGCAAAAATTAAGATACCCAGTAATACACGCCTACATACACATGTATACGTCACACACACACACACACACACACACACACACACACACACACGACTACAAACACACACACACACGACTACAAACACAGACCTCTGACACGGAGGCAGTGTGGACAGAGGCTCCCAGGGAGTCCACCCTGACCTCTAGAGCCTTCTTTGAACCTTCGCTCCTCCGTCCCTAACTCCTTTAATTGTCTCACCAGAGTGAGAGAGTGATATGAGAACATGCAGCTGGCCCACTTTTAATGTTGAATTACCCACAATCCCTTTCAGCGTTCTACCAGAGTAATTTAAACACACACACTTGCCAAAATCTTCAGAGTTCAAATTTGTCAATCGTGTAAAACGTGTCTGTTGACTTCCAATCATAACACACGGCCACTAATGAGAATACTTTATACTATAGTCGTTATAATAATGCACTAAGCACACCACTGCTTATCCTCACTGTCTTAAGGTTCCTAAGTGTTAATATGATCTGACGAGGATGAAGCCATGAAAGGAATCCTCTCATGGATTATATGTAAGGGAAGTGTAGTTTATTGGCACGGTACAGTTATTAGTTTTAAAATAGGCACAGACAAAGTGAATACATCCAGTATACTATACACCCTGCCCTGCGTCAAGAGACAGTCTTCTCTCTGTGATCTGTCATGTGCAGAACCTCTTAGCGGGACGAGCTCCGATCCACCCCCTATTAAAACAACCTTGTAATTACCAGTTGATCATGGGAAATGTGAACGCAGACCGGGCACAATGCCAGGCCGTGTTCCTAACCCTTTCCCTGGACAAACCAGCGTTTCATATTTATTATTCTGCTACTAACACCTGAGGGTTGGATTATTTTTAAAACACACACAGACACACACACACACACCTCATTCCAAGAAAAAAACTCGAACAAAAACCACCACCTCGAAATGCAGCAAAAGGAAACTCAGAAAACGGGGGAGTATCAATTCTGCTCCATTTTGTTGCGCGTGATTGGAGCGGCGTTCCGTCCTG
>NC_082403.1:5975675-6003175 GCF_031168955.1 Gadus macrocephalus
TCGGGACGTAGAAAGTGGGGGACAGCCTACCTACAATAAGGATGGATGCGTGGACCAAATCAATAAAATACACATTTCCATGTAGAAAAACGACCGACTAATCCGCGAATCAAATAGCAGGTCGCTCGGATGTTTAGGCAGGTTGATATAAATGATACGCGAATATAACATTGAACATGTGTGCCTATCTGTAGGCTACAGTGAACCGCAGAGTATAGCGGATTGTTTCCCCCGTCCCTCCGCGGGTCTCCGGTCCCCTCGGTCTATTCCCATAGGCCGTTAACGCTCTCCAGGGTTGACCCTCTTACATCTCTTAACGCGACCGGGGGAAGACCAAGAGGAAGAAGAAGAAGAAGAAGTAGGAGTACATTTTGTTTTCTCCTCATTCTTATTTAAATAACAAAAGAGGGGATTTAAAGAGCGAGGCTTACCCACGGATCGCTGGGGCGCTTGCTGCTTTCTCCTCGGCATTCTGCTGCAAGACTTTCCGCTTGACTTTTCATGCAGAGATCAGAGCAGACTGGAGCCGGACGGGGTTCCGGTTCGGCGGGTGAACTAAGCGTCTCTTCCTCGACCCTTCGCCAGAGTTCAGGATTAAAAAGGCAGCGCCGTAGCTCCGAGCGATGGTTTCCTCGACGTCTATGAGTCAGTGTGATTAAAAAGAGTGCTCGCTAAACGTCTCTGATCATGTTTTTTTTTTTTTTTAACTCGTACGTCCGCTGATAAAAAAGAGCCGACGTCTTAAACGAAAAGCGGGCGTTTTGTCAACTTGTGTCGACCGTCAAAACTCATCGTGAGAACCGCGTTAGTCGGAACCGGGTTTGGGGACTACAGCTGGGAGGAGGGACACGGACAGTCGAAGCCGAAGCCCCCGGTCGCTCTCCGCGCTCCCATCCAAGAAATCCACCTTTAATCGAGACGACGGCGAGGACTACTTTCAGCACAAAAAGTGGCCAAAATAGCGACTGAAAACTGCGATTGACTGAAGTCCTTCGACGACGCAGGGCAGAGCACTCCAGAGCGTGTAGTCGCTGTCCATACAGGTGACACTCTGCTGGCAGTCTGTAGTCAGGAGAGAGAGAGGGGAGAGAGACATAGAGCGAGAGGGAGAGTGACACATTAGCGGGTTATGTCAATCACCACAGCGCGAATTATACATTAGCACGCAATCCGGATCCCGCGATATCTTCATGGTGTAAGGGTTGCTTCTTGTTATTTCCACGCACTAAGCGAATGTCTCCCACCCCCTCCCCCCCGACCCCACGTTAAAAAAATAACAGAATACTTACAACAAATAGGCTACGCTGTCCGCCTTATTTCTCACGTGGGCGATTGACGGAATACTTGAGAAACTCGCTGGCCGCTACGCGACGTGCGGGGACACTTCGTGATCGTTGTCCTGTTGACGGAGAGAAAAACGCGGGGTTGTGCTTGTTTTCTCCGTTCGCACGTTTTCTCGTGATGCGCGGAGCGTTCAGACAGCTCCAACTGATAGACAGACACATCGAGTTGCCTTTCCGGACTCTCTCCGTTATACTCCACCCCTCCGCCAGCGTCACCCTGACAGTCAGGGCCCACCTGTCAATCTTATTAATCGCTCCCGCGTTTCCAACACGTTTTATGGAAGCGTCTTGTTATAGCTCATAAGGATGGTGTTGTGTTGTATCGCTTGTTATAACCTGGGATTTCGCACAGGGGGGTAATCAGATGTTCAACTTGTGTTTCTAATCGTGGCTAATATATGAAATGGGGTTTAAAAAAAAGATTACGATTGTTTGTTGTTTTGGTTTATGTGAAACGTTTACGGATTTTTGGTGAGGTCTACCTTCTTGGTTGAAATACCCAATCAAATCAACGCTAGACAACGCTAACATTGTCCCGAGTGAGGTCCATAAAGGACGACGCGTGTTTTACCACAGAGAGTAAGATTGCGCATAATAAACTAATTTGCTACCCAAATCGGTGCACCGTTAAGGCGTTTTGATGACCCCCCCTTTGTACTCCAGCAGCCCCTGCAGATCGATCCGTCTCCTCTCGGTGCGAGGCTGGCCGCGGAGGGGAGGGGCTCCCCGGTTCCCACTGGGGGCTGCGGTTTGGTCTGCTATAGTTCAGCCTAACTTCTTAACCATAAAGTGTTTATAAAAAGAGCCACGTCTAGGGTTTTATAACATATAACAAAAGACCACACGAAAACTATTATGTTATTCGAATTTGTTGCAGGGAAGCCTCGGTGTAATAACAGCTTAGTTATAGACAATATTAATACTAGCAAAGCTAGTGTGGTTACATTCTGGATATTAACAAAAAACGGTTTGGGATGCACTTTTAAACAGGTTTATATGAACTTGATCATATTTGAGAGGTATTTCTAGTAGGTAAGGGAGCGAGACTTTCGACCCTGTGAGCATCGGATTACAACTTTCTGCAACTGGCGACCTGAGTTCGAGATTCTCCGGGCTGGATACGGGTGAGTTCTGGAATTGACATCGTCTTGTTAAACTTTGACACCAAAGTGAAAATTTTCCCACTTGACTCTGAAAACATTCATTTAAAACCACACTACAGCGATGCACAGAGGTGGGACGGAAGGTCGCTCTTCTCTAGTCATTGCGCGTAAATATGAATTGTTTCATGTCCGCGACCCGCGGCATTCTTGGGCCATTCAGAGTCTGCCCAATTGATTATCGATGCAGAAACGATATTGACGGCTGCCAACAACGCAGTAAAATGACCAAGTAGCCTACCGTCCCAACATCTGTCCATCCACGTCTATTACGGCTGTCTGCCTCGCTCGCGATAGATGTTTGCCACTTTACCCATTGACACCTTGTGTAGGATATATGGTATATGTGACAATGTATAAATATTCATACACGCATACCATATATGAAGTATGTTTGCATGCATACTGTGTGTGTGTGTGTGTGTGTGTGTGTGTGTGTGTGTGTGTGTGTGTGTGTGTGTGTGTGTGTGTGTGTGTGTGTGTGTGTGTGTGTGTGTGTGTGTGCGCGTGCGTGCAAGTCAAGTTTGAGCCTGATTTATTTACACAATTTATTTGTGTAGCATTACAGGAACCTTTCCTGTAATACTACACATATAATGGTGCTAAAATATGACCTATGAGTTTGAATTGACTAGGTTCAGATATAAAGCAAGCATCATCACATTTAAATATACATTGTCATTAGAGTGAATCAAATTAAATTATAAATATATGCGAGATTGCAGTCACATCTAGAGGGGTCACCAAAACCCCCAATTAAAATATACCTTGCTTTTATGTTTGACATTTCTATATGTACACCATTTTGTTATGAGGTCAAATTATTCTGCATCGCTTTTCATAAGAATGACCAGATTCACTTTCGATTCATTCCTAAATTGAAAATGAATTGGGCTTTGAGAAACACATATTGTTGCCTTTATGTCCATATAGACTTACTCTCCCCCATGAAAGAGATGTGTAACCTTTTAAGGCTGGGGGAGGCTGGTTGTCAATAGAGTAGAGGAACTAGGGGTACGAAAGGTCGTCTGGCCGATGTACCACAGAGTCAACCTAACGCGTGTGTGTGTGAGATTATGTGTGTTTGTGTGGGTTTTGTTCTGGGAGAAGGGAACTCTTGGTGTGTGTGCAAGTGCGTGTGCGTGTGTGTGTGTGTGTTTGTGTGTGTGTGTGTGTGCATGTGTTTGTGTGTGAGCGGGTGTTTCTCTGTTTCTGTATGTGTGTGTTTGTGTGTGTATGTGTGTTAACTGTTTGTGTGCGTGCGTGCGTGTGCGTGTGTGTGTGTGTGTGTCTCTGTTCGGTGCTGTGCTATAGAACAGAGAGGGTTCTGGAAGAAGGTTTCCATCTCCGATTTTTTATGGATCTATCGCTATGAATTCATTGCGCAAAGATATCTGAAAACCATCCTGTAGGTTGTGCCAACATAACCAGCAATAACACATTATGACTCTCATATTCACACAGTGGAGGACTGATTTATGGTGATGTGGATACAACCATGACAATAATTTGGATGCTAACACATGTTTTATCAGATTATAAAATATCATAATAGCTGGGGAATGTGTCCCTCCCGCCTCTTTATAGTTAGAATTGAACCTTCTTGAGGAAATACATGATCCAACGCTTTTGTTGAATTATAGATATTGTTAACAATTAAATGTTATAGAATATTTAGGAACACACGCACACAAAATACACACACACATATATACACACAAACAACTAAAAACACAGACAGACTGACGCACACACACACACACACACACACACACACACACACACACACACACACACACACACACACACACACACACACACACACACACACACACACACACACACACACACACACACACACACACACACAAATAAAAATACATGAAACTATGCATCACTTTTGTGATAAAATTGACAAAAACAAACACCCCACCCATGTCTTTACATCAATATTTGAAATGTAGTCTTTTACATAACACTGTTGACACCTTCTCTCCTAGTGTTTACCAGGGATCTGACTACATCTCACTGAAACCGTTAGATCGTTGTTGTTTTACCACTGACAACGTTTAACAAAAAAAAAAAACACAACAGCTACATTTCTAGTCTCCATCTTTGCTGAAAAGAATTCCCTGGAGAGTGTCGGCATAGGCATGTGTTTGTGTGTGTGTGTGTGTGTGTGTGTGTGTGTGTGTGTGTGTGTGTGTGTGTGTGTGTGTGTGTGTGTGTGTGTGTGTGAGAGCGCATTTGTGTGTGTGTGCGAGCGCGCGTGTGTGCGAGTGCCTGTGTGTGTGCGCGTGTGTGTGTTTTAGCGCAGGCCGTCACATGTGATCAAGACAACATGATCCGAATTTGCGCGCAAAGCGACACGCTATCCGTGATTTCATCACACATGTCCGCGTGCACGCACGTCAAAATCCCGCCAAACGATCGCAGCGAGCATTGCCTCGGCTCTCTTACCTAACCAAGATCTCTCCCCCCCGTATCTCCTACACCCCCTCGTCACACACCACACACACCCACACCCCCTCTCTCACACATACACGCACACACTCGTGCTGTCTATGAGGACCCCCCCCCCCCCCCCCCTCTTCTTGCTCATAATGTCCTACCATGACAGCACGCTGACGTGTCACCCCCACTCTCTGTCACTACCCCACCCCCCCCCACCCCCCCACCCCCTACACCCAAGTAAAAAAAGCACCTCGCTGTAATGTAAAGTATTGTCATGGCAGGCCCCTAATGTGCATTTGCATTCCTTATCCCACTTCTTCTTTCTCTCCTTCTATCCTATTCTAGGAATGACCGAAGTGACCCCCCCCCCCCAAACGGATTCCGTCTTGTTTTTCTGGGGTGAGAGGTGAGAGAGGTGGTGTCAAAGGAAGAGACTTTGTATCACACATTTAAACCCTCACACTGTAAGACCAAATGTACGTTTATATTTTCTACAAGCGTGATAACAATGTCTGTGCTTCTCTTTCAATGTTGTTTTAAATTAATAGCAGAGAACAAGACTCATTTGTGGGGCAGTAAATGACTAAATGAGTAGGATGGAAAATTATAGATTCTACCAAAACACACATACAGTACGTCAAACATTAACGCATGGCAAAGACCTGCACATTTATTCCAGTCCCTGTTTTAATTAAAGTGATTTATCAGGTTTAGCGATGTATAAATTGAGTAATGATGTGTCTTTCCCGTGTTATTATTTATTGTGTCGGCTACTTTGCTTGTAAATGGCATTAATCATGTACTCATTATTTATTATTATGATTATTTATTATTATTTTGATGCATGCTCTTTCCCTATTATAATGGTGAACAGAACGCCCGTCTTTATGAAGAATAGATTCGCTATATCGAGTACAATTGTTTTGTGTCCTCATTTTATTAGTAGCATTATTAATACTGAGGTCACTGTTTCATTTTGACTATGTAAATGATCGTTCGAAACTTTTCTGTTGTCTCTTCATTGCCTTCATTGTAACCATCACTACTCCGGAAAACGTACATGGTCAAAATAATGTCACACAAATACCAAACGTTCAGCTTTGTAAAATAGTGTTTATATTTAGTGAGTCGCTGGAGTTACTAACTTAACATGTTAACCACAATGGTAATTAATGGGTAATGTAGCATGTCTATACATGCGTTTGAACATAAACTACTGCAGATTTTAAAACCTTGGCTTACACCGATCCTGGCTTTCATTTTGGTATGCATTGAAATGTAATATCCTTAATATTCTCTCTGACAACCTTTAATTTATCCTGGAACTAACATTACATAATTCTTCCCAGACTTAAATAAAGCATAGTCATGCCATTAAACAAGTTACGTTTGAGGCGATGCGATCTAACACTATACTGTAACGCTTCTCTATATAATCTCTGGAAATCTTCAATCGGCAATAAAATCGTATAAGGTTTCCAGACAGTCATTGACAGGCTGAATATAAGAATATATCCTAGAATATAATAAGAAAGGGCTCTTACTTTGACACCAGCTATATCTTCAAATCTATCAGATAAGACTGCATAATTAAAATGCCAACTATGAGTATGAAGAAAGGAGGGCTTTGATATGTTATAGGTATAGTTTTAGCCTTTTTTTCCCATGAAACTGTGCCTAATATGTAGACTGGAATGATCTGTTGCTGTAAATTTGACAATGCAATTAAAGGTAAATCCCCAATCCAAGCCTGTTGATATATTTCATGAAGAATACGTTGATGAAATTCTTTAAGGAACACTTGTCTAATACTGATGGATGGAAGTTGATTAAGGGATTCACTTTCCAAAAAGGTTTCGAAACTAAAAATAAAAAACGGTAAAACTAAGAAGTTGCAGAAAAAAGGATTCTTATAATAAAATAGTCTCAGGCTATATCAAATATATAGGAAATACACACACACTCTCATGTGTACATTCACACAGTTACACACACATACATTACGCATCTGAGTGTGCACCTACACACACACATGCAGACACCTACACCCAAACACACTCACCACACCTGCACACACACACACACACACACACACACACACACACACACACACACACACACACACACACACACACACACACACACACACACACACACACACACACACACACACACACACACACACACACACTCTTCCTCCCTCTTTACCTCTGCATGGTAATGCTCCTCCAAAGCAGGACCACCGTGCGTCCCATCGCACCCTGGGTGCAGCCAGCAGGACTCAATAAGTGACACATTTCACCTATCAAAATGGCTGCCCTGTGACACGCTCTCCTCCTTCGCATTCCTTCTGTTTTTCCTTGACACACGCCCGGGCAATTAGCATTTTTCCGCCATTAAAGCAGAGAAAAAGAAGGCAGCCATATGTGTTTTCATTCCCCCCTCTCCCGGCTCCGTTACACCACTCGCTGTGTGTGTGTGTGTGTGTGTGTGTGTGTGTGTGTGTGTGTGTGTGTGTGTGTGTGTGTGTGTGTGTGTGTGTGTGTGTGTGTGTCGTGTGCGGTAAAACACAAACACGTGAAAAACCCATAAAAACCCCGGCTAAATATCGCTAGCCAAACATTGCCGATACTTCATGTTGTGCAGTGAGCGAAAACTGTCTGCTATCAATTTGCCCCCGCCGAATAAACAATCAACGCCATATTACAGCACACTCTGAATCACGTGGCTTGTTATTGCTGTTATGCTGCATTCAGGGCCGTTAAATCATCCGTTTTTTTATACGGAAAGCACGGCAGAGTGGGCCCGTTTTCACGAGGGTTTTGATTTCCACCAACACCAAGAACAACCCCACTGTAATCTGTTGCATCTTTAGTTTCCATAAATAATTCTGGTCCCTAGGTAGTAAATAAGTAAATATGTTTACATGCACACAGACAACAGTAATGGCTTCTTGCGAACCCATATTTCTGGATATGGTGGAGAACACCCCCCATGGATTTATGCACTTATGAATGCACTACTTTGTTCCCATTTTTTTTTTATCTTGGGGGAAATAAACCTTATTGAAGTAAACACAGAGACAAATGTTTTACAGTTAATAGAGTTTGGTGGATTTAAGTCTGTTTCTATGAATATAGTGATTCACATCTGTACGTTTTTATTCCTCAACTTTCGAAGGATGTGAATCCTCAGAACACAATTCACGCAAATAGCCATAAAACCCATGATGGCTACCTTCAGATTGGATTGGCTCTTAAAAACCTAGCACCCCCCCCCCCCCCCTCCCCCAACACACTCCTTTTCTCCAAACATGAAACCGACTCCACGCATGCATAATGTGGGCTTGTTGTGTGTAGTTTGAGGCATATATTTATGAATAGGAAGCTTTAATTAGGGCTTGTGTTTCCTCCCCAGTCACAGTGAGGGATGGTCTTGGACGACATTCATTAATGATAATCAGCAGGAGCGATAGCTCTGCTACAGGGCAAGTCTCCGGGGATCTGACACTTGAAAAGAAGCATTAAATTACACACAGGCTTTCTCTAATTGCAAAAAAAGATGGGGAAATATATATTGCGACCGTCCACTGTTTAATATGATCTTTCTTGAGGGGCTTTTCTTTCTTTTCAAAGATCGGCCACGCTCTTATTATAAATGGTTTGAAAATAATCTATGGGAATTATTGACGCAATTATGAAGCATAATATCCGCATGCGATTTCACAGGAAATTAAATGGTATGGCCAACCGAGTTTGCATGTACGTTAAAAAATGATCTATATCGTGTGGTTATATTTCCATAAAGTACTTTGAGATAGACAGCAAGAATCACTTGTTTAAGTGGAAATCTGAATGTTCACATTTTCATTAAGTTTTGCAGGAATGTGCATGTAGATAGGAAAGCACACACATGCGCACTACACACACACCTACCTGACCTAAATGCTCAATTTCACTCAACTAATTAATCACAGCTGACTTGTGACAAGGTTAGGTAGATGACATTCTCTAAAATGATTCTGTATTGATATTCTTTTTCTCCTTTTCTTTCCCTCCTCTATCCTTCTCTTTTTTCTCCCTTCTTCCTTTCATTGTACCCCCCCCCTCCCTCCCTCCTTCCCTCCCTCCCTCCCCTAGGTGTCTGTGAACCCAAACGGGGGACATAGCTCCTGTTCCTTACCTGTTCTGTTGGAGGGCTTCCACAGCAGAGGTGAGAAGGAGAGGGAGGTGGAGACGGAGGCCGGGCATTCTGGGAAAACAAAAAAAGGGGGGAAGGTTAAGGTGTATGTGTGTGTGTGTGTGTGTGTGGGGGGGGGGGGGGAGGGGTCACAATGTTCCATTAATCAAAATGAATGACACCCTGGTCATCGCTGTCAAACATCCCTGCCACCCATGTGTCCCCCCCCCCCTCCCCGTGCTCCCCCACACTCCTCACTCTTACAGGACAACTTTTGTGACGGGAGGTGAGTGTGTGTGGGGGGGGTGAACTTTATTAATCAGGCATCTCTCGATTAATTGTTCCAAAGTGTCATCCATAAATTCTCCATTTGGATTTAATAATCTCTGAGGTGGATTTAACAATCTCTGGCATGATCTGAGTTTTATTGAAGAGGCTGCACAGAGAGGAAGGGAGGCAGGGGGGAGGGAGAAAGGGAGAGAGAGATAGTGGGGGAGCGAGAGGAAGGGAGGGAGAGGGAGGGAGGGAGGGAGGGAGGAGGAGGGAGGGAGGGAGGGAGGGATGAGAGGGAAGTGGGGGAGAAAGGTAGGGAGAGAGAGATAGTGAGGAAGAGAGAGGGACAGAGGGAGGGAGGAGTGGGGAGAAAGAGAGAGAAAGCAGAAGTGGAAGACAATGGGGAGATGTGGAGAGAGAGAGAGAGAGAGAGAGAGAGAGAGAGAGAGAGAGAGAGAGAGAGAGAGAGAGAGAGAGAGAGAGAGAGAGAGAGAGAGAGAGAGAGAGATGGGGAGAGAGAGAGAGAGAGAGAGAGAGAGAGAGAGGGGGAGGCGTGGTGACACAAATAGCTTCTCAGCGGACAGTCCCTCCCCGCTTGTGACAGTTATGAAATACAATTATCAGTGAGATCTGCTTAAGAATTCATCAACTGCACCCCTGCCTGTGGTATGTGTGTGTGTCTGGTGTGCTGTGCTGTGTGTGTGTGTGTGTGTGTGTGTGTGTGTGTGTGTGTGTGTGTGTGTGTGTGTGTGTGTGTGTGTGTGTGTGTGTGTGTGTGTGTGTGTGTGTGTGTGTGTGTGTGTGTGTGTGTGTGTGTGGTGCGTGTGTGAGTGTGTGTGTGTGTGTGGGGGGGGGGGGAGATCACATATAAAGCAGGTCTTCACTGATAATACTCCCCCACCATCTTGCCTTTAAACTATCATCTGGAGCGTTTCGTTTTTTGTTCATGTCCTTCTGTGTTCCTCATGTTCAGTCACCACATACATGCGTGGCGGGTGTGAAAGGAGGTTCTGTGCGCACGTGTGTGTGTGTGTGTTTTAATGTGTGTGTGCGTGTTACACCAAGGCGTGAATCATTGGGTAATCTGAGAATACGGCCGATGGCACGGTAGATGATGTAAATTGCCGTAAAAGTGATTAGTTTGAAATGTGTATGTGCCAGTTTGCATAAAGATCAATAAAACCAGTTAATCTGCTCGCTGTTGGACGCACACACCCACACACACACACACAGACACACACGCACTGTCATAAAATAGAACACCGGCGCATCTGCTCTCCAAAGAAACAATAACAAAACACATCCCAATCTATTGTCGAATAATTGCGAGTCGTATCTTTCTTGGAATGACTGTGAAGCGGGACCCGATGTAGGTTGACATTGTGCAGAAAATTACCATAGTCTCAGCGATCTTATTAGAAGGAACCGCGTAGCTGATATGTAGTCCCCTTTATCAAGTGATGCTGTCGCCGCACACCCCCTGACATCCACAACCACATGAATACATACGTCGGGGTTTGACAGCCGACAGCATAATACGGTTCTAATGACGTTTATTAGTCGTGGCTTAACATAAGGCCACAATAATATAGCTCTTTGTTTTCTTTTTTTCATACGATAAATTACACTTTTTAATACACTTAAAGACATCAACAGCGTTTTTTTTGTGATTGAATTTTGTGTGAAAGTGGTTCTGCAAAATCTGTCTTCCCTGGGTGGATCCTAATCATTTAAATGCAAAGACTTGACGTGTTTTGGTGCACAAGGATAATTTCAGTTTTCTTTTAAATAAGTATTGTACCTGTATTTCCATAACAGATGTGTATGCATTCTCTCATTGCTTCGAGGAAGTCCCCCGAAGGTTTTTAATCAGTGTCTCCTCCTGCTTGTGCTCAACCCGTGTTGAGTCCCGTACCTGTCCACTAGGGGTTCCCACACCTTCCCCTCTTTCACACACACGCCCTACCATTCAGGCCATACCCGTCTTCTTCATGTCCCGTGCCACAGTTAATCGTGTGCTACATTTAGCTAGGAGATCCTTTCAGAAAAATATCATTTTCACTTTATTTTCAAGTCACCCTTCTACATTTTTCTATCTATAAAAGGGCTTTCTTGATTTTACTACCACTAATTCTCACCCTGGCCTGGACTCAGAAGACAACAACAACTTAAGGAGGTTTTAACGAGCCATCAGCACCACCTCACTGCCGTCTTAACTCCTTCACCATCACCCCTGCTCCACCCCCACCCGGCTGCCACTGGGGCGTTACCGTGGCGACCCAGAGTCCTGTCCACGCGTTCCTCTCTCAAGTATCTCGCTCCTTTTTGAGCTTCAATCTTCTGCCTACTCCGATAGATTACTCCCCGCGCCAACTCTCAGACCGTGTTTCAATTCATTCGAGAACATGGCAAATGAAACACAAAAAAGTCCTCTGGATAAAACACAAAGAGACAAAAAGATAAAAAAAAGATTCCTGTGATATCGCCACACCAACTTCACCGCACCCCTTCCCAGCCCCCACCCACCACTTTGAGCATACATCCGTTTGACTGTGATATCTCCTTTCATCTCCTCCCAATAGTCAACACCCTGCTAACCCTGACCAGTGTAAATCAATTCGGTTAAAGCCTGGTCCATTTGCGCCCCTATCTAAACCATCACGCGCTAAAGAGGACTGCTCCGTTCCCCGCCTTTTGTCCTCTCCTCCGCCGGCACCTGATCTCTTTAACCCCGAGACGTACGGCTACAGCGGACACGCCGAGACCAACGGCCCCTGCTCTTGCACTCTGGGGTTTCCGCCAATCCCCTTTTTCCTGAAGCCGGCACTTTATCTGGGTGAAGTATTCCCACCCAATAGCTTGTTCAATTTAGTGGGCCGGTTGTTTATTGGAAAACACGGTGCCATCGCATCATTCACAGGGGTCTAACAGGAGGGGGCTCTATGAATGGGGGGGGGCCCCCGATGCTGCGGTCCAGATCAACAGACGAATGACCCCCCCCCGCTGCTAAAACCAACGATCGCTATGAATCTCCTCTAATGCCCCCCAAAATTCCTGTCACGGCTCTTATCGGACCTCCCCCCCCCCCCCCCCCCCACCACACCCTCTGAATGAGTCGAACTTGTCTCCCTTCCCCCCCACACTCTCCCCCCACCCTGGGGTTCAGCGCGTCTGCCTCAGTGGTCAAGGACACTGGGGGATGGGGGGGATGGGGGGGATGGGGGGGATGGGGGGGATGGGGGAGTGGGGGGTATCGTGGCCGTCAGGGGCAGGGCCTCCCATCCATCAGAGGGCCACCGGTAATGGAATCAAGCAGTGACAATGATCATCAGCACAGCAAACAATTGACCATAAACATCCCCTGACAAGTGGGCCGGCGCTGGGGGAGGGGGGAGGGGGGGGGGGGGGGGCTGCGGTGGTGGGGGAGGATGTAGGATGGGTGTGTGTGTGTGTGTGTTTGTGTGTTTTGAGGGACGTGCGTGTGTTGTGTGCGTTCTTGTGTGTTTTGAGGGATGCGTCTTGTGTGCGTGCATGTGTGTTTTGAGGGGGTTGTGTCTGTGTTGTGTGCGCGTGTATGTCTGTGTGTATTTTTAGGGATGTGTCTGTGTGTTGTGTGTGTTTGTGTGTTGAACAATGTGTGTGTGTGTGTGTGTCTATGTTTTGAGAGAGGTGTGTTTGTGTGTTGAACGATGTGTTTGTGTGTTGAACGAAGTGTGTGGGTGTGTGTTGAAAGATGTGTGTGGTTATGTGTGTGTGTGTGTGTTGAGGGATGGAGATGAGTGTGTGTGTTGAATATAGACGCCAGGAAAAACAGTCAGACATTGAGAGATAGACAGGGTGAGGGGAGAGAGAATGAGAGAGAAAGCTATAGTTGGCTAAAGAGAGAGAGAGAGAGAGAGAGAGAGAGAGAGAGAGAGAGAGAGAGAGAGAGAGAGAGAGAGAGAGAGAGAGAGAGAGAGAGAGACGAGTTGTCTCGTGGATTCTCCTCCTCTAAAATATGCAAGATCTCTCTATATAAGAGATAGAGAGACAAAGAACAAGGGATATCCAGAAAGAGACAGAATGAGAGAGACAAAGAGAATGAAAGACATTCAATGAGGAGGAGGAGAAGACAAAGAACAAGAAAGTAAAACAGAATAACCAAGAATGAGAGGATGAAGACCGGCACGAAAGATGAAAATGCTGAGGAGAAAGGAATAGTTTTGGGATAGAGAGGAGATGGAGGGAAGATGAAATAGAGAGAAAGTGTGTGAGAGAGATTAAGAAAGACAGAAAGAGAGAGAAGGAAGAGAATGAGGTTGAGGAGGTAAGAGAGAGAGAGCGAGGGAGTGAAGGCTTGTTGAAGAAAAGAGAGAGAGAGAGAGATAGAGCTACGCTGGGAGGTAAGACAGCACTGCAGAATAGGACAGATTCGGTGAGGAAGATATTTGCCCAGGGATGATGCAGTCGTCCAACACTCTCCTTCCAAAACAAAACAAACGCGCCCCCTGTGGCGCAGCACTCCTCCTGACTCCAGCTCCTCTTCTACCCTCTTGTTTCATCACTCGTCTTCCTCATTCTCCTTGAAGAGGGGGCCGCACTTGAAACATTTAAAAGTTGTAGTTTGATACACTGAGCCCTCGGTTTAGCAAAAGGCCTCATCCGCACAGCAGGATCATCAATTATATAATGTGTGGTATACAGAGATGTGTATATAACATGAAGCAGGTTTATTTCTTTGATATTTAAATCGAACACGAAAGCATTTGCGAAGGGGGAAAAAAAACAAGGACTTTGCTAAAGCGTTCAACTGTATTTCCAGCGGTGGTTGAATGGAGAAGCAACTGAACAGAGTGGAAACGGCTGCTCTGTCTCCCTCCTCTCAACCACAGACCGGTGAATAAAACCCAATTAGAGGGGATTGCAGAGTTTCTATGTACGCAGGACGTCCATTTTATTTGTTACAATTGTATTACAGGGAGGGGGTGGCTGTTGTCGAGATGTGTTTTGTTCCCAGTTTTTTTTGTCAGCTGATTCCTCCCTGACACACACACACACACACACACTGTGACACAGTAGCAGACACACACACACACACACACACACACTGTGACACAGTAGCAGACACACACACACACACACACACACACACACACACACAACACACACACACACACACACACACACTGTGACACAGTAGCAGACACACACACACACACACACACACACACACACACACACACACACACACACTGTGACACAGTAGCAGACACACACACACACCACACACACACAGTGAGTCGCATCACACACACACACACACACACACACACACACACAGATGGATGCAGTTGCAGACAGACACACACACACACACACCACAAACACGCACTCAACACACATAGTCCCTCCTCCCAACACACACACACACACAAACACACACACACAGACACTCACACTCAGAATCCTTTTAATTAGCCACCATTTGTCTTAGCTTTGCCTCTCTCCCTGTGTTTATCCCGACGTCAGGACTGACACTGGCCAATTAGTGTAGTGAAATGGTTTAGCCCTCAGCGGTGCACCAAACGCTAGCAAGGCAACAAGGAAATTTGCTCGGTGCTTGAGGACTGGGCTGCGCGGTGTGTTTATGTACCACTGTGTGTGTGTGTGTGTGTGTGTGTGTGTGTGTGTGTGTGTCATAATATGAAAGGAAACTGCTGGAGATTTTTATTACATTTTTTTCTCGTATTAGGTCAGCGTTATTATTTCTTAACACTTAACTTGAGGCGTTGTCAAAGTGCGCGCGTGAGAGAGAGAGAGAGAGAGAGAGAGAGAGAGAGAGAGAGAGAGAGAGAGAGAGAGAGAGAGAGAGAGAG
This sequence comes from Gadus macrocephalus, assembly GCF_031168955.1. Classification (NCBI taxonomy): domain Eukaryota; kingdom Metazoa; phylum Chordata; class Actinopteri; order Gadiformes; family Gadidae; genus Gadus; species Gadus macrocephalus. Next base: position 5,990,940 of record NC_082403.1, read on the forward strand.
AGAGAGAGAGAGAGAGCTAGAGAGAGGGAGAAGAACAATATGTGCAGTGTTTGATTGTCATTCAACACCTGATTTGAGGGAATCATTATCCTATATTTATTTTTTCCTGAGCCGTGGCGGGAAAAGGTGACCCTGTGAGGTTAGCTTGTTGTAATGATAACACAAAAAGAAAGGGATGGAAATCCAGGCAAGGTACTGCGGTGGGCTGATGGTGGACGACTGGGGGTGGTGGTGGTGTTGGTGGTGGTAAGTGACTAATTGTCTCGAGGCTTTAGTCGAAGAAGCGCACATCCAAAGTGCCCCAGACTTTTTCCCTTTGTTGTTTACTTACCGTCTTCCGAGCCGCCGCGAAGCTATCATTAGCAGCCACTCCAAATTGAAACAGTCATCAAGGGTGTCTTTAAGCTTCGTCTGAAGCCTTTTATTATTTATTTATACTTTATTATTTTTTTAATAGCTCGCGCAAATGACATCTCGCTCATTTTTGCTGGCGGCGTACATGACTGATGTGTTGAACGAAAGTCACGCCGTCGCGAAGCTTTGAGCGCTTTGGCGTCAAGGACTTTTTTCATTTTTTCATTTATTTTAAATGTTTTTTGAAGTGCGTGATTGTGAAGTGCCGACACATGCTCGGAGAGATAAGTAATTTGACACACAGACATCACAGCGCGCAAATCTCCTTCGTCTGGCTGTCGCCGGGCGGGCCCACGCGTCCGACTCTCTTTCTCTTTTTTTCTTCTTTCTCAAGAACATTTTACGACTGTCACAACTGACTGTCAACGGGAATTGATACACACAAACAAGATGGCATTGAACCCCCCCCCCCCCCGATTAGACAAGCCGTCAAACCGTGGAGAAAAAAGAAAAGGAGAAAAAAAGCAAATCCCACTTGAATTAAAAAAAAAAGAGACGTTAATTTAATGAACATTTATATACTAATTCGGCAATTTGATTAACTAGAGAGATCTCCTTGAAAGTGCCGTGTTATCCATTAAGCTAATTAATTATTCCTTTATTTTCACTCTGTCAAGTCGGCGCGACTGAAGCTAATATGTTTACAGCGGAGGAGTGAAACAGTGACGGTCGTCGTGGCAGCGTTATGACAGCCAAGATGTTCTCACTGTTACACTTCCTACCGCCAAGGAACAACAAACTGCTCTCACCAGAGCTCATAACCAGAGTGCGAAAAAACACACACACGCACGCACTAACAGACACGCACGCACGCACGCACGCACACACTAACAGAAATGCATGCACACACGCACAAACATAAACTTACACACATGGGAAATGATGACCACGAGTGCATAGGTGAGAGACGCATGGGTAGTACACACTCACACACACACACACACACACACCAAAGACCAATGTGTAGAACACACCCACACACACACACCCCCACATACACACACACACACACACACACACACACCCAAGATTAATGTGTTGTACAAACAAACGCAGGCACACACACTCACAAACGCAGGCACAACCACGCACACACAAACACAGGGGTCAGAGTTTCAAAACTACGTGGCCAACATTATGACATTTCTTTGGCAGCCTTGGCCCAGGTTATACTCTGAATAAATGGATGTGAAATGATTTACCTCGGCTAAACAGACACAGACACAACCCCCTGCACGTAACTCGCGGACAAACACCCCTCATAACCCCCCCCACACACACACACACACACACACATACACAAAAACCCTACACACAGACACAACATCCCTACACACACACTAACACTTACCTCAGACACAACTGCTGTCTACTTAGAGAGAGAGAGAGAGAGAGAGAGAGAGAGAGAGAGAGAGAGAGAGAGAGAAGATATTAGAAGATATTAGAGAAGATATTAACGCTTGCATCCTGTTAATATCTTCAAAACATATAAATCGTTCAAACCTAGTTCCTTCCCCTTGTGTCTTACCTTATTCGTGTTTTATTTTGGCCAATAAAATGCTAGTGTTGTAGTTGTAGCTGTATTGCCTGGCGAATATTAGCCATGGCATGCTAACATCAACAAACCAAAGCAAGCACACAACAGTGCTTGAGAGAGAGAGAGAGAGAGAGAGAGAGAGAGAGAGAGAGAGAGAGAGAGAGAGAGAGAGAGAGAGAGAGAGAGAGAGAGAGAGACAGAGAGAGAGAGACAGGGCAGCAATCAGTCAGAATCACAGCGTCTCCTGATGCCCAAGGCATTTGGAGGTATTAACCAGCAGATGCTTTATGATGGCTTCCTCTTCCTGTATAAAGACTCCCGTAAAGATCCTGGGTTCCATGCCCAATTTCCACCGCCTAGCCTCCAACCCCTACCCTCGCTCTTCCATGACCAGGATCTGAATCCCCGGCAAGCTGCTTTGGATAAAATCATGTGATGTTATGCAAAATAAAAAATAATTCTGAATGGAAAAAGCTGGGTTCTTTATCCAGCACTGGAGAGCCCTCATAAAGATATTGCTGGGTGATTGATTGTTGTGATTGCTGTAATCGTCTAATAACGTGATCGTAAAGCGACTGCAACTTTTCTAATCTCAGAGTTGATCAAATAGTGTGACAGAACTCAAGCGTCGGAATTAATGAGCTGTCAACTGTGTGCTTGTGTGTGCTTGTGTGTGTGTGTGTGCTTGTGTGTGTGTGTGCGCGAGAACGTGTGTGTGTGTGTGTGTGTGTGTGTGTGTGTGCATGCGCGTGTGTGTGGGTGCTTGCATGTGTGTGTGTGTGTGTGTATGTGTGTGTGTGTTTGTGAGTGAGAGAGAGAGAAAATACTCGACGCATACTCTGTTTTGACCGAGCTAGTTCTGCATTGAAGTGTAAAGATGTCAAGTCGAGCCGGTTACAAGCTGGTCAGCCACGTTGGAGTGTGAATAATGCCTTGACATTAGCATTTTATTTGTGTGAAACATTTGCAGAATCGCGGATTCCTTAACTTTTTTAGGTGATTTCTTCAAGAACACTGTTCTTGTTCAAGAATATGAGGTCTTGCTGTCTGCACCGTTAAGAACAAAAAAAGGATGATTATGTGGAAAAAAGTATATCTGATCTTTGACAATTTGTCTTTTCCGACTAATTTTTGTTCACTACGGACATCGACAAAATGATCCAATCACAGTTCCACACTACATTCTACTTCAAATACATTTCATTAAATTGTATCAAATGAAACTATATTAAAATAATCAAACCCTAAACAGAACAAATACTCATCAATAAAGGTACGAACACACCAAACGCGTACCCGCGTATAGATTTACGCGCGTAACGCAGCTAAAATGTTGCTTGACCATTTTGTGTCAAAAATGGTCCTCCGTACGCAGCTACGCGCCTGTGGCTGCGCTGGATTTAGGAGTCCGAGGAAGGAAACCCAAACGCCGCCGTGTTTGGGTGCATGATAGAGCTTGGATCGGGTTAGATTAAATAATCTCGGATATAAATAACAATAATCGGGTTAAATAACTTCACATGGTGTGTCTGGTGTGTTTCCAGCATTCGTAGTGTTGATCGGCAGAGAAATAGTCCGCCAAGACGTTGAGGTTGCTTAGCAACCAGAGCGTTCACTCTTCGTCATAACTATCAAACCAAACATCCTTCACATTCACCGAGCGAACATTATGAAAGTAAAATGCACATTTCTCGCTAAAAATGTTTCCATAAACGCATTTAATGGCGTAACTATGTTACTATTTCCACCCAGAATAAAGAAAGATGTCGGCCGTATGCTTCTGTGCAAGCGTCACTACTCTCTGCCAGTGACGTCGGGTCAAGCTCCACGCTGATTGGCTATCGCGGCTAAGCATCACGCGTTGGAGCGTTGAAAGTTCCATTTTTTGAACTCCTCGCGTACGCGCGTATATATACGCAGCTCATACGCCGCTAACGCGAGTAAAATGTTGCTTTTACGCATGTAACGCATGTACGCGCCTCATACGCGCGTAAACCAATGGTTCCCTATGGAAAAATTGCCGATTTTATACGCGTCTATACGCGGGGTACGCGTTTGGTGTGTTCATACCTTAAAGGTGTAAACGCTGCCGTGTTTGATATAAATTTTCGTCTGTGATGACTTTAGCATCGCCGTGCCCAATACTAAAGCAAAACACAAATGAATAACGACAATAATAACATTGCATCTAAAGGGTTACGGCCTGTCCGTACAGCTGGGGCAGATGTCCCACACCAGATGGGAGTGTGTGTGTGTGTGTGTGTGTGTGTGTGCGTTGTGCGTGAGTAAGACAGAGTGTGTGTGTTGGGGGACGGGAGAGAGACGTTGACACTGATGCAGTGTAGAAAGGAAAGAGGGCGGCGAAAAAACCACAACAAAAAAACACAACACAAAGTCGAGAGGTGAAAAATGGAGGCGTTTACCGGAGTACATCATCCCCCCCCCCCCACCCCCCGGCTCCCTGACACTCTGTAGGGCCTGACCTTACCAGCCTGCCTGGGGTGTCACAGCGTGCCCTAATCAAGCAGGAGGCTGGATGGACGCCACCGCAACCTGGGGGCCCCAGACGTACAGGGAAACATCCAGGGCCCCGGAAAGTAAAGGTAAAGTAAAGGTGTGTATGTATGGTCGGTGTGTTTTGTGTGTGTTTATCTAATTTTTATTTTTTTTTACGGCATACTTTGCATGATGTTATTATTGTTTTTTTTTTTACGATGGAGATGACAGGGAATATTAAATGAGTAAACGGGAGATTGAAGTGTGAGGATTTTATTTATTTTTTTCATGTACGTGTGCAATGAATTTTTAAAGAAGTGACTTTGATGGGGTCTGTCTGTTTTTTTTGGAAACTTTTGTAGGTTAGGTATGTTAATTCGCTTATATTTCATTTTTAACCTGAACAAATCTTTGCAATGCTTTCTTACCACATACGCTTGAAAGATAACCTTATAAAATGGATGACATTTCTGTTGTCTTCTCGGTTAGCTGACTATGGACTATGGATGAACATGAATGGACGATCAAACAGTCAAACTGTTGTCTTAAAGGTAAACATCGCCACGCTATCTTTGGTCAACTCAACTGTAATTATTTAAACCTAGATCTAGTATTTAGGTCCTTCGAGTGGAATAATGTACGCAAAATGAAATAAAAACATTCCAGAGGAATTCAAGTTCCACATTGTGTTTTCTTACATTATCGTGAATAGGACAAATAAGACATTTTCGTATTATAAGGCATCTGTGGAGCTGTATAACAATATGATTGACCTTTCCACGACTGCGTGAAAGGACATTAAACCCAAATTTATTTTAAATTCAACCATGTGGAACGGTATTAACATATTATATTCTTAATAAATTCAGTCATGTTGTAAAACAAAATTAGGCACAACTATATAAACTTTACGAGCCTGTAAAGGTGAGGGCAGCACATTTTTTATGTAGCGTGAACTTTTGGAAAATGATATAATGGGTGACATCATGCGCAATATATTATCCATTCATTTTTCACAATTCCCCTCAGCTTCTGGAAGGAATCCATTTTGGGACTCACAAACCCGTACCTTTAGACCATTGGTCAATAACTTGCAGAATACCAAACTTTTAATTCTGCCACTTGGGAAATCAAATGAAACAACCGAAATCCATATTTAAAAGTGAAATCAAGATTTACAGCTACCTAATTCCAATGTAACAAACGCCATAATAAGCACAAAATAATCTTAAACCATGGCAGATTCACAGATAGATAGAAGAATATATATTGAGTAGCCTATACTAACTATATATCAGAATAGAGATTTCGTTTTTGTTACGTTTTGTTTAGGTATCTTTAAGTTCCATTGCATACATGTATCATTTAAATTCAAACCAGGTTATTCTGCCTATGCTTTATTCTAAACAAAAGGTGTCCACAGTTGATGTAAAATTGGGTCAATATTAGCTTTATCCTCTGTTCCATTAGTCTGCAGAGGATCAGCTTACCGGCGGCGCTGCTTTTGGTTTGAAATTGTACCTGCGATAATATTTGTGAAAAAAAAGTCTTTGTTCTTCCTGACCGGAGATACCCTGTTGGGACTTTAATTTCACTCACAGTGTGTATAACCAAGTTAATTCGATAAGCACACACACACTCACACAAACACACACAGACAAACCTGACATACACATACACACACACACACACACACACACACACACACACACACACACACACACACACGGACACACCTGACATACACATATACACACACATGCACACGCACACACACACACACACACGCACACCTGACACACACCCACTGGTACACACACACACTGGCACACACACACACACACACACACTGGCACACACACACACACACAAACACACACCCACACACACACCAGGACCGAGGATAAAACACAGGTTTGTCATTTTAGGTTCCCTCCATGACACAATTTTCTCTCCAGATGTTTCTGTCGGACCCCCTGAAGCTTCTGCGTTTGGATTATTTAACTTTGAGGCCTCAAAAGTTGGGGGACCAAAAAGTTCAGGTAAATGTCGCTCCACATGATCCCGGATTCAGTTTTTCCCGGCCCTGTGTTCATGGGTTCTCATGCATCACGCCTGTCACCAATACAAGGAGAGCCCTAGATCACTGGAGTAGGGCTCGGGGCGTCTGAAGGCCTCCGGCCCCTGGGGACCCACATCGGGGCTCCTCGTCATTAAGAAGATCCCAATACAATGTAAGAGTGTTTTAAAATATAAAAATAACAATGTATATTTGTATTATTCTTGGTTGTTATTTTGTCCTCTGGGCTGTTGTCACCCATGGCGGGAATATATATTAGAAAAATAAAATGGAATTTGTATTTTTTGGATTAACGACAATTCAACAATTTCCTAATAAATAAATTCTCATATTTTTAAAGAAAAGCGTGTAAAGTTGGCATCGTTCATTTGGTGCCATTATTTGATAACTTGACTAAGCGCTTTATGATTTGGCCAAACGACCATATTTCACAACACAAATCCCGCTCAGGGTGATATTATCATTATTATAAACAGTTAAAGTATGACCAACATGATGATGACGTTTAAAACTAGAAATGTGAAAATGGATGAAATATGCACTTCATCCCGCTGCTTCACAAAAAAAAAAAAAAATGGACACTTTTAAATCCGGACAGGAGAACGACTTGAGTCTCCCAACTGACGGTAAGCCTTTTTCTCCACAATAAAAGGCTGCTCAGAAAGAATCCATCAGTGTGTCCACCAAGAGGAAGTGTCAAAACGTCTAGAGTCTGGCATGCCAGCAGCCTCCGGCCAGGGCTGCAGTGGGAGAGAGTGGACAGAGCAAACACTGAACATCAATGCCACGGTTCAAAGCCTGATAGCCACTAACAAGGCTGTGTTGGCTGAGAGCTGCCATCCATGGAGAATGTGAAAGTTGTAGGGTGATCCACGAATTGTGCATTCGACATGAATTGTGTCTCGGATCGTGGATTCCACCAAGGTGCCCAAATAACGGGTTTCACATCTAAATACATCGGTAAAACAGAACCACTGAAAGCGTTTATCAGCTGCTGACATCAATCTGGATGAGAAGCACGTGCCGGATGGCTGCGTGGTTATTGTGTTTGACTCCCACTGAAGAAAGGTTGTGGGATCAGATACCCACAGTCTATCTGTACGCACCCTGGAGCAGGACGCCTTAGTCCTACCTGCTCCTTAATGAAATGTATCTCGAATAAATCAATGCAGGTCACTTTGGAAAAAAGCTAAATAAAATTTGTTCACTGCTAATTATTTTCAAGATTAGTATTATTTTTTATTTATGGCATCGAAAGGGAAGTCTGGGGCCCCCTGCTTGAGCTGCTCCCCCCGCGACCCGACCCCGGATAAGCGGATGAAGATGAGATGATGAGATGAGAGATAACTGCTAATTAAATGTTAGTAAATAAATACTTATTTCCGCATCCTTTGGTTAAATCAATATACCCATAATGTGAAGTGCTACAAACACTAATAAAACCTATGATGGAGGCTCCAGCCAGCCTTCATCAGTTTATAGAAGGATCTCAGCTTCCTTCCTCTTCCTCTTCAAAGCATGACTCCACATCCTCTTACTCAGGCCTTTTACTTATGTATTTATTTTAAATAGGCTTTCAGTGCTCTCCCGGGCATGACGGTGAATACAAACAGCAAAGTGACGACAGGCACGCAGGAAGCAGAAGACACACAGACAGGAAGAAGACAGGCAGCCAGTGTAGGCCGGAAGGCGGGAATCGAACCTGTGCCGCTGCAGGACGTATTGCCTCTGTGGTTAAAGCTACTAGCGGGTTGAGCTATACTGAGCTGCACTGGCGTGGCCGTAACTAAACTTAACGCCACTACCCTGTGTGTGTGTGTGTGTGTGTGTGTGTGTGTGTGTGTGTGTGTGTGTGTGTGTGTGTGTGTGTGTGTGTGTGTGTGTGTGTACCTGTGCGTACCCATGTGTAGGGCTGCCAGTCGGAAGGCGCCTTACACCCTGATATTACACGCTGTTGACACCCCGCCGGTGACAGCGTGCACGCACACGGAGGTTACGTGCGCTATGTACTGTTTCTTTGTCTCCCCCCCCCCCCCTCCCCTCCCCTCCCCCCCCATCCCACCGCCCCGTCTACCTCGACAAAAACAAGCGAAAAATCCAATGCACTCGGGGGAGGAGCAGGAGGGAGGGAGGGGGGGGGGGGGGGGGAGGGGGGGGTGGGGGGAGGAACACACAAAAAAACAACAACAACAGAAAAACGACAATAGCATCCAGCGATAGCACTGTCAGCCGCGGCGTCTCTCCTGGATGTTAAAAGCTTTAAGAGCAGAGGCCTCTGTGACACCGACAGTCCCCGGGTGTCAAAGATGGTTGAAGACTTGAGAGCAGGCCTCTGTTTAGAACAACAAAAAAACCACTGTTGTGTCTGTGGGTGTGTGCGTGTGTCTACATGCCAGTGTGTGTGTATGTGTATGGGTGTTTGTGTGTCAGCATGTGTGTTTGTGTGTGTGTGTGTGTGTGTGTGTGTGTTGTTGTCGTGCGTCTGTCTGTGTTTGCGTGTGTATGGACGCACGTACGTGTGCAAGTGTGTGCCTGTTTGTGTGTTTACATGCACGCGTGTGTGAGTGTGTGGCTGGGCACATGCGCACATGTTTACATGCGTGCGTCCACATACATGCGTGTTTGTGGCCGCGAGCGCGCCGGTGTGTGCTGACGTCCGAGTATGTGTGTGCATGCCCATGCGTGTGTGTGTGTGTGTGTGTGTGTGTGTGTGTGTGTGTGTGTGTGTGTGTGTGTGTGTGTGTGTGTGTGTGTGTGTGTGTGTGTGTGTGTGTGCGTCTCAGGCAGGCAGCTAAAGTGACATTTGAGGGGCACTTTAGAGCAGCCAGCGGCTGGCAGGGATCCTCTACATCACCTAAAGAGCCTCTGTCACTCATCGGAAAGCTGTCACCTTTCGGGGGCCGATACGGTAGGGGAGTCGGCTGACGGGTAGGAATTAATGAGAGGTGTAGTAGACCCCCCCCTGATCCTCTGTGTGTGTGTGTGTGTGTGTGTATGTATGTGTCTGTGTGTGTGTGTGAGCTTGATATGTAGGGCCACACACGCGTGCGGGTGCGTCCACGTGTGTGATTGAGGCCCTTTTGTCCCTGAGGATGGAGAACCTTCAGAGGGCCGGTGTCATTTTGATGACAGGCGGGCAGGAAGGTGGAGTGGAAGAAACAACACACACACACACACACACACACACACACACACACACACACACACACACACACACACACACAGGGTGTGTTCTCCACGAGGAGAGGGGAAGGGCTGGGCCAGAGCCATGCTTTAAAAGGGGTTTTGTCTGGGATTCCTGTTTAGAGGTTGTGGTTTTCGGTGTGGTTAAGGGCGAGCTTGCGAAACTAACTGGACGTAGCGAAGGGTTTGGTCGCGTCGTCGTGGCGATGTGAAGTCACGTTCAGGTAAGAGGAGGTTAGAGAGGTGAAGAATTTCGTTATTTGGTCGGTTTGGAAACACATGCTTACACTATGAACGGACTGGACACAGCGAGATATTGCAATATTCTATGACTTTCCAATTGAAGGCAGAAAACGGAGCAGGTCTTGACAAAGTGTGAGTGAGAGAGAGAGAGAGAGAGAGAGGGGACATGTGGAGAACAATATGTGCAGTGTTTGATTGTCATTCAACACCTGATTTGAGGGAATCATTATCCGATTTATTTTTCCTGAGGTGTGGCAGGAAAAGGTGACCCCGTGAGGTTGGCTCGATGAGAGAGAGTTGATGTTTGGGGATCAGGGATCAGGATAGCCTCCCAGTTAAAAGGTTCTAGGTTTGATCCCCAATCTGCTCAGCCTATCGGTGGGCACCTTTGAGTTACAGCCGATGGATGTTCTGGTTCAAGTGCCAATAATTCATCTTTAGACACAGACAAGGCTGTTATCCAAAGGTACAGGGAGTTCAGATGCATGTCATTAAGGAGCAGGTAAGGATTATGGCATCCTGCTATGTGTACATCAGGGGATCAATCCCAGTGCTTTAAGTCCAGGAGGTTCTGTCTCCTGTGTGAAGGTAATGATGTATCCATCATCACCTGAACTATGCACAACGCTGATTCTCTCTACTTTCAGCACCTCGCCATTCATTAAAAAAGTTCAAACGACATTGCCATACTAGCTGAACTAAATATTTCAGGAAAACCGATTCTAGGATGTATTTGACGGGTGGGAGGGATTGGCTGCTCTCGGAATTGGCTCATTAAATGTCACACGGAATTCTTCTGCGCTAAATTATCATTATTTTACTTTTAACGTTCGGCTCCGCAAAGAAAAAATAATAAATATAATAAAAACGCCACGAGCTCGTAATGACTCGTAGTGACATTTCAAAAAATATTTCAGGATCCACAAAGCAGAGATCTGAGGCTGTTGAAGACGCCTGTGATGGCGGGAAACATGTCTGGAGGAGGATATAATTGGCTCGTGAGGAGGCCCGGGAGGATTTTAGGCAGCCAATGGAACGACACCAGACCGGGCGGTTCGACAAACATCAGCTCGCTGACTTGTTAAAGGGTGAACTTGATTGCAGTCATTTGGCTTCAACAAAAGCTTTCAACAAAAAGAGAGAGAGAGAGAGAGAGAGAGAAGAGGGAGAGTAGAAGTCACCCATTGTGTACTTTGTTTTCTGATATCTAATAACTTAAATGTTTGAGTGTGTGTGTGTGTGTGTGTGTGTGTGTGTGTGTGTGTGTGTGTGTGTGTGTGTGTGTGTGTGTGTGTGTGTGTGTGTGTGTGTGTGTGTGTGTGTGTGTGTGTGTGTGTGTGTGTACTTGTGTGTGTGAGTGTGTTAGTATGTTAGTGTGTGTGTTTCTTTGTAGAAAACAGCATTTTGTAGGTATTCCTATCAAAGTCAGCCATCCTGAATAAATTAAGTCAAGGACAACCAAAAGTTAAGCGAAGGAGGAGGGTAGGTTAGGATTATTATTTTTGGGTTTGTGTGTGTATGTGTACTCACACATAGGCAGGTATTATTGCATGAGGCTGCGTAGCTGTATGTGTGTGTGTGTGTGTGTGTGTGTGTGTATTTGTGTGTGTTTATACATAAAAAATCTCAATAGTGGTAGATGTTGATTTAAAATGAATGAATATATAACCCTCCACCGCATGCCTGCGCTTCCCCTCCACCAATAAAACTGACAAAAACATGAATAAAGAAGAAAATGCAGAAAAAAAGGAGAGAAAAAACACACTTACACACACACACTTACACACGCACACACACTCCAGCACACAGCCTTCAGCGAGTGAGTTTATCAGCATGGCACCTGCTACGGGAACATCCTTGATGAACTAAAGGTTGTCTTCATTAAGTGCATTAATATTCATGACACATGCTAATTCTGACACAGAAAAGGTCTCGCTAACCTTTTCCTGTGTGAGAGGGGGGGGAAAAAAACCTTTTTTCCTTTTTTTTTCTCCACTTCTCAAGGAAATTACAGTCCAGCAATGACTTAATTAATGCCGGGCTTCGCGGACGTGGCGGTTTATTTTTTTATTTTTTCCGAGGGGGCTTGTCAGTTTGTGCGGCTGCCTGCGTGCCTCGGCTGACAGGCGGGCGAGCGAGCAGCGAGGACATGCTGGCGGAAAGAGAGAGAGGGAGGGATGGAGGGAAGGGAAAGGACGGCGAAGGAGACGGCAGAGGAGAGGAGGAGTGAAGGAGAGAGAACAGAGAGGGGAGAGAGACGGAGGAGGAGAGAGATAGAGAGGG
>NC_082403.1:6008175-6015869 GCF_031168955.1 Gadus macrocephalus
GACTGTAGCAAGCGACAGAGAGCGAGCCGTACCCAGCATGCTGTTCGTGGTGTATCAGTGAATCGGCTCCCCTCTGAATACAGCACCCAGTGGGTGCTTCTGACAGAAGTGACGCAACACCCATTAACATATCCTGCAGAACCGGAGACCCGGCCGCTCGCCGCTGTACTTCCTCGCGTCAGGAATGAAAAACCCGCCGAGGAAGAAGTCGATCGGATGAATGGCGGTTGAGAAAGAATCGAAGGACGGACCACAGACAGAGACTCCTGTAATTATGGTTTGATGCTGCACCGCTCAGCCCCTGTGTCTCCAGACTGACATGACATCTGAATTCACTGTTCAAATTCAAATGTTTTGCCTGTACGTACGTATGTACGTACGTATGTATGTATATATGTACGTATGTATGTATGTATGTATGTATGTATGTATGTATGTATGTATGTATGTATGTATGTATGTATGTATGTATGTATGTATGTATGTATGTCAATTATGGCTATTATGGCACCCATTGCACTCCTGATCATCCCTGAAAGGAGAGAGTTTTTTCTTGCCCTCTGGGGGGCTGGGGTCAGGGGGTCTCATATATACACTTGGCCTGTTAAGCCCTTGAGACTGTACCTGTGATTAAGGCCTTTACAGATACAATTAAATTGAATTTAACTCTACGGTACTCCGGATAAAAGAATGCGCTGAATGTAACGGTGCACAGCGGTAGATCCCCCACCACCAGGTAGCCTCCGCCCGTTCAAACGAGGGACGACCGTCGGCCATGGTCTCCACCCGGCGCCACCCTAGACCCCGCCCTGAGGCTCTGGTGTCTGAACTTAATTCTTCAAACGACCTCGTTTACGGAGCGGCTGCGGCTGCGGGCGGTGGGGGCCTCGCGTCCCAGCCAGCGCGGCTCATCGGGGCTGACACCCAGGGAGCGCTCTGACAGTGATACACACTGTACTCGCCAGACATGAGAGCGAGTGACACGAATCCCCGGGGAAAAGAGAGAGCGAGAGAGAGAGAGAGAGGGAGGGAGAGGGAGAGAGGGGGAGAGAGAGAGAGAGAGAGAGAGAGAGAGAGAGAGAGAGAGAGAGAGAGAGAGAGGGAGAGAGAGAGAGGGAGAGGGAGAGAGAGAGCAACAGAGGGAGAGAAGTAGTCTATCTCTCAGAATGTATCACAGCGATCGCTCCTCTTTCACATACCTTCTCATTAGACTTTTTTCCTGCGAATGGTGTGCATTAAAAATGGCAGATCTATTCCCGAAACATGCACGGTAGACTACGGTGTATATAAGGGTGGCCTGTGAGCTGAATTGCCCTCGTTTGATATCTTCTTCTGACACCGTTTAGACTAGAGCTATCAACGGGCAACGTAACTAAATCTGACTTTCCCCCTCGCAACGGCTTCATGCCTTAAATATTACATCAGTTTAAGTTTCAGCAAACTCAACCACCCCCGGGTGCCCTCCTCAAGCTATCTCGCCGACCAAACTTTCTTCAAGATCTGAGAGGAAAACCAATTTGGCACAAGGTGCATCATGTTAGAAATGTGTTTGTCAGTTATGAGTTAAGAGTTAGCGTTAAACTGGCACCCAAGCTCAGAACTATGTATGAACTCAAGGTCTTGTAAAACGTTATTTATATTTTTTATAAAAGTGTTTATGAATAGCATAAACAAGATATCTATGTACTGAAAATATGTTACAAATGATATTATCACCACTTTAAAAAATCGACCCAGACTTTGGAGTGAGCGGTCTTAGCTAGCATTGACACAACCGAGGCAGCCTAGTTAACTAAACAGGTTTTTCCCGTCCCTAAGAGACTTCCTGACAGAGTGGTGGTGGTACATGTAACCACGGTGACGTAAGGTCCCCGTCCAACTGTCACCTGGCATGTCACTCCTGTCCGTCAAGCACGGCGGCTAAGTGGAGCGGGGCACCCACATGTGTCAGTAACACTCGCGCATTACAGATGGCTAAACGCACTAATGGCCTAGCTAATGCACTGGTATTCACCAGTGGGTTGACCACACACACACACACACACACACACACACTACACACACAGTCGTGAACGAATATCCTTACACGTTCTTTCACTCACTGTCAGTCGGTAACAGGTACACGGATATTCACTCAGATGCTAACATGTGAAAATGGTGGGCGAGGGACCTTGGCAGACCAAGCTCTCTCTCTCACGGCGTCAGTCACTAGGAAAGCACATGGCACACATCCAGTCAAGTGAGGATCGCCGACCTGGTTCAAAATGGTTCTGTTTTTCCCTGCCCTTATTTTCACTATGTTCTGTTTCTATGCTTTCTGGTGGAGGCGATGCACTACTGTTGATTCTATAAACGCAATTCAATTAAAGTTCACAATGAATGTCCTTGATGAATTCTGTCCTTCGCTTTCGCAATTGATTGATGCGAGCGTTCGAAAGGAGTTCTATCGAGAGTTACGTTTCTATGCCTCACACCGTTTTAACGCTGTTTTCATTACAGACTCTCTGTAGACCAGTAAACGCCTTAACGCTAACTGGTGCGGCGCGTTATCTTATTTCTAGAGGTTTCTAAGCTGCTGCTTTCACCCCGTGGATCACAAGGTTGAACACATATCCTCAGAATGGTTTGAACAAACAACACAACATCTTGTTTGAGCACTACTCGCGCCAGTTTCACAACATAAAGCAGTAGGCGGGGTGACTCAGCGGTTGAACCCGCTAGTGTGCTAACAACCTAGCGATACGTCTTGTAGCAACACAAGTTCAGTTCTGTCCTCTGGCGGCCCGATGCTACATGCAATTCCCTCTTTTCTTCAACCCACTTTCCTGTCTGCTCTCGTTGCTCTGTCTGTAAACTCCAAAGCCCATACAAATACATACATATACAAAACAGAAACCAACCAGCGACAGTTTCTTGCTGTGCTGCTTCAACTCTCGGAGCGAGCAGAGAGAGAGGTCATGTTTCCCGAAGCTCCGCTAGGCATTGGAAAAAACTACTTAATTCATCGTTCCGATCTACTTTATTTTATTCTATTTCATGATCATAATACTTAACAATCTATAGTTTGTTTCCGTCGTCCCCCATTGCTCGATTCAACAATACATTTTGGCACTTTTTATGACTCCCGGATCAGACCGCAGCAAAAGCCTTCGACTTTCCTATCGCCAACATGCCTCTGTACTCGGATATCTCAGGCATGGAGACTGGGAAATGCAGACTGCACCAAACTGCGACAGACAGTGGCTTTATTTGAAACAAGACTAGCAGCATTAGAAAAATGCAAAGGACTTCTCCAGGATACAGTGCCGATGGGTGAGTTTGCTGAGCTAACTCAGACAAATACACAACAAGATGATCAAAGCTACACTGTATCCTTCCCGAAGCTGGACAAGAGAGAGACAGTTCCAGCTGCATCTCACTGGCACAGAGTCGGCGCTAAGCCAAAACAACATACCTAAGTGAATCAACAACGCCAAATGCTAAGCTACCCAAAGCTAAAGTTACATGTATCAGCCAGATTAGCCCGTCACTGAAGTTAACCCTGCCGCTGAAGAACCGGTTCCTGCCACTTCAAAAGTCCACGAACGCGCCTGCCACCCATGCACCCTTAAGCCCCGAGATGCGTCCGGACAAACAGTGCGGACAGAGTCCGACCATGAACCAGTCGCCATGGAGGCGAGCTGCGCATGCGTCGGCCACCTGTGAACCCCTGAGCCCCGAAATGTGTCCGGACGGACGGTGCGGACAGAGATGGAACAAGAACCAGTCGCCACGAAGGCGAGCTGCGCATGCGTCTGCCACCGCCACCTCATGCCAACAAGGGCCCATCTCACAGAAAGCAGATGAACCAGACACTCTGATTATAGGAGACTCAACCATCAAGGATATAACTGGTAAGAAGATCAAAACATGCTACTTCCCAGATGTGATGGTTGGTGATATCAACCAGAAACTAGCCACAATCCTATTGGAAAACCCCCAAATCTCACAGATTATTGTGCATGCAGGACTTAATGATATTCAAAGAGAACAGTCAGAACTTCTGAAGAAGGATTACGCTGATCTATTGGATACACTGGACAAAATACACATTAAGTCATTCAACAGTGGACCCATACCAGCAGTTGACAGGGGAATAAACAGATTCAGTCGCCTACTTGGACTGAATACATGGCTTTCCAGAGTCTGCAATGAAAGAGGAAGGGGCTTTATTGACAATTTCAACTTGTTCTGGGGGCGCAAATATCTTCTCAGAGCAGATGGCCTACACCCAAACATGTTAGGCTCAAAACTGTTAAGGGACAATCTTCTCTTCACGCTCTCCCACAAATCTCCAAGGTCTGACGCACAGGCCACATTCAGAGCACAGGTTGAGAAGAAGCGAGACTACAGCCTCCCTGACACATCTACTCTGCCACTATCTGCCACACAGATAGCAGACAGACCACAGACCTTGAAGAGAGACAACAGCCAGCCCGACACCATGGACACTGTGCCTTCCCCCATCGCTGATGCTGGCTTGGCGAGGAACGGCCACCCCCCCCCCTCTGCACTCCCCCATCGTCGATGACCTCCAGCCTCATCTCTCCGAAAGCCACAACAACAACTCCAGCTCCACTGTCTCCTCCCTTTGCGGTTTTTCAGCTGAATTTAAGAAACTGGAATATGTTGGCATCAAACTTGCATCTGTGTCAATGATAGCATGGCCACGTCATGGCCACAGGCTGATAACACCCAAGCGGAGGGAGCCCCAGCCCCCCCCCCCCCTGTACTGATAGTAGTCCTGAGTATTATTGAGACAAAAAAGGGTTCAGCCGTAGACACAGTATAAAGGAAGTTTCGCATAATCTGCTGAACCCAAGGTTGCCTACGTCAAAACATGGCAACTTTTGCATTCCTGCTGTAACCACTAAGAGAGTAAACAAAAGGAAACTTAGACACACTGCTAACCTCACAAATCTCATACATATTGCCTCCAAACCAAAACAACCTTAAAGCCTATCAACAACACCATCAGGATGGGTCTACTTAATGTTAGGTCTCTTAATAACAAATCATTTTTAGTTAATGATTTTATTACCACCTCTAAACTGGATTTTATGTTTTTAACTGAAACATGGCTGGAACAAAATAACAGTGCAACCGTTCTGATAGAGACAGCTCCTCCCAACTATACATTTTTTGATGCATGTAGATCTGGAAAAAGAGGTGGAAGGGTTGCTGCTATATTTAAAAATGTTTTTCAGGGGAAACAGATGTTATTTGGTGATATTCCATCATTCGAATACCTTTGTGCTGTATTGAAATGCTCCCCCCAGAGTTCTCCTATTAATTATTTACAGGCCACCCACATACTCTGCAAATTTTTTATATATAACTGGTGACTTCAATTTTCATACTGATGATTTGAATGACAAGTGTGCAATTTCTTTTTTACCATTTTGGACACATTTGAACTGTCTCAACATGTGAAAGAGGCTACTCATTGTAAGGTGTACATTCTAGACCTGGTTATCACAAAGGGCCTTAATGTTTCTGATCTCTCTGTGACTGATCCTTCGTTGTCTGACCACTTTTGTGTTTTCTTTAATATATATTTTATTCCCGACATACAGACAAAATCAAATACTGTCAAAAAACGGTATATCAATGAAGAATTTAATGTACTTTTAAAATGCCATCTCCTTGCTACCACCTCTCAACCCATGTTCTGCTGATGATCTTGTAGAAAACTTTAATGTGAAAATTTTGAAAGTCATAGATGTCATTGCACCTTATAAGGTTAAAACGATATCTGGAAAGCAAAAGGCACCCTGGAGAAAAGCTGCTTCTGTAACAGCACAGAAAAAAGAATGCAGGACGGTTGAACGCATCTGGCGTAAAACAAAACTTCATATTCACCATGATATCTATAAAGAGAGCCTCCGTGCCTACAATTCAGACTTATAAAGTGCTATAGAGAACATTTTTTCTCCAATATCATTCAAATGCCAATGCTAATAATGCAAAAACCCTATTTGCAACTGTTGACAGACTGACCAACCCCCCAACACAAATTCCACCTTATCGCCATTCCACTCAGAAATGCAATGAGTTTGCAGCTTTTTATACTGATAAAATTGAAGGCATCAGACGCGCCATCAATATCTCCCCTTCAAACAAAAATGTTGGACTACCACCCTGTTCAGGCAAAAGTAACGTGGCAGGGATGGCATGTGCTTCAATGTTATAGACTCTAAAACTCCTGTGGAAACTGTGACACAACTAAAGCCATCCAACTGTTGCCTTCATTCTTTACCTACCAACCTCTTAATGTTTTTGACTGCCTAGCAATAGCCATATTGCAGATAGTTAACAACTCTCTCAAGTCAGGCAACTTCCCAAAAGCCTTGAAAACTGCAGTTATTAAACCCCTTTTAAAAAAGCGGAGGCTAGATACCTCTATTATAGACAACTACAGACTAATATCGAATCTACGCTGCATTCGACACTGTAGACCATACAATACTTTGACAGGTTAGAAAACTGGGTGGGACTTTCAGGCACAGTCTTAAATTGGTTCAGATCCTACCTACAAAATAGGAACTACTTTGTTTCCATTGGTGACTTTGTATCAGAATCAACCAACGTGATGTGTGGAGTCCCACAAGGTTCGATCTTAGGACCCTCTTTATTCAACATCTACATGCTCCCACTAGGGCAAATCATGCAAAATAAGAATATTGACCATCATTGCTATGGTGATGACATGCAAATCTATGTATCGCTATCACCAAATGACTATCGCCCATAGATCTGCTGTGCCAGTGCAGTGAGCAAGTGAAAGACTGGATGTGCCGAAATTTCCTTCAGCTAAATGAGGACAAAAACAGAGATAATTGTATTTGGTGCTAAAACGGAAAGGCTTAAAGTAACCCAACACCTTCACTCTCTGTCCCTGAAAGCCTCAATCAAAGCCAGAAATATTGGGGTTATCATGGATTCTGATTAACATTTCGACAGTCACATCAAATCAGTTACAAAATCTGCATATTATCACCATAAAAATGTATCAAGACATAGAGGGCTCATGTCCACCAAAGACTTACAAAAACTTGTACATGCCTTTATCACTATTAAGCTTGATTACTGAAATGGTCTCCTTACAGGTCTCCCAAAACAAACTCTAAGGAAGCTTCAGTTCAGAATGCTGCTGCTAGAGTTTTAACAAAGACCAAAAAAAATGAATCGTTACATTGGCTTCCTGTAGGTCAGAGAATTGATTTTAAAATCATGTTGCTAACCTATAAATCCTTACATGGTTTAGGCCCAAAATATTTAACTGACTGCTTCCACTACATAAGCCTTCTAGAACACTAAGATCTTCTGAGACCAATCTGTTAATTATCCCCAGAGTACACACGAAACATAGGAAAGCAGGATTTATTTACCATTGCAACAAATAGCTGGAAATAAACTAAAGACTTTTTCTATTTTTACCAGAAAGATATATGATCTGATACCAGAGAGAAAGGATAAGGGTTTGAGACCCGAGTTTTGTCTGGGTTAGAGTCCTAGAATCTGGGTTGGAGTCCCGGAGAAAGGACCAAGTTCCTTTAGGTCGGGTTGGAGTCCCGACGTGGGTTCCAGAGAGACTGTTGATCTGATCTTAAATACATTGCACTTTCTATTTTACTTACTAAAATGCCTTTTTA
>NC_082403.1:6020969-6028469 GCF_031168955.1 Gadus macrocephalus
CTGCGTGTGCGTGCCCACATCAGCCTACCTGATGATCCACCAACATACTAATCTCAACTAAGGGGGCCAGTTGACTCCTCAGCCTCCTCTGACACCGACACTGAGAGCCTTCCCTCACAACGATACGCACAACCAAAACTCCCCGTGGTGAGAGGCAGTAGACGGAGCAAAATTGAAACAATTAGCTTGGGTAACCCTTAACTTAAACGTGTTCAATCAATAGTTCCTGTCCTTATTGTGTAGCCTATCGACCACAGCAGTGCAGTTGACCTGCGACCTCAACATGGAACGGAGAGACAGAGGGGGAAGGGCTATCGTGCACTGTTCCAACAAACGCTGGAGATCTATGAATAATCAAGTAGCTCTGATGAACAATGCACAATATAGTATACACTACACGAGACTATGCTTAGCTATCATACGCTTTCAAGACACTATCTTAAACTACATAACATGACACTATACAATGCTACACTACGCTATCACTACACTATCCTATAGTATAATACAGTACAAACTGCATGACACTATACTATACTAGAAAAAATTTAAAGTAATTAACATGTCAAATAAATACAAATACATATAATGCTCAAAATTAACATATTAGATGAGACAAATAAATACAACTTTTAAATGCATCGTACAATGCAATTCCTAGATCACATGCCTTTGATGCCTTGACTGCCATCATCAAAAGGTAAAGCAGCAGATATAAAACATCATCATGAATGTTACATGCGCTGAATTGCTTATTTATTGTTTGTTTGTTTGTCCACGGCTAATTTTAGGACTGGATTGGCGGTTGCGTTTGGCGTCACGTTAGCACTAACAATAACTCTCTGTCGCATGTCCGTCCTCTGAGACCCTTTGGCATCGCATGTGTTTATGTGTGAGTGGGTGTCAGTGAGAGACTGAGTGAGTGCGTGTGTCGGTGTGTGCACGTGTGTGTTTGTGTGCGTGTGTGTGTGTGTTTGTGTGCGCGTGTGGCCGTGCGGGCGTGCATGCGTGCGTGCGCGTCATGCGTGTGCGTTTGTTTGCGCGTGCGCATAGGCGCACGTGTGTTCGAGTGTGCGCATGTCTGTGTGCCCTAAACGCGTGCGTACGTCGTGTGTATTTGTGTGGGGGATACCTAACGCCCTGGTGCATGCTGGGAACGAGACTGCAGGTGGCGGGGTCGGCGAGTCCCCTTCCTTGTTGAATAATTGCCTCCGCTCCACCCATCCCCACCCACCGACTCAGCACCCACTATTAACCCCCACCATCATCCCACCCTCCTCGTTGCTGAGCGAGTCCCCCCTCGTCCACCTGCCAGGTCGGGGGGGGGGGTAGGTGGGTGGGAAGGCGGGGGTGGGGTTGGGAGGGAGGGGGGGGGAGGGTGGAGGACTGAAGACTGCTCCATCCATCACGGGCGGCTGCATGACAAACACATTCCATAATAGAAGTTTATTTCTGGCGCGTGGCTGAATCAGAGGCCTTCCCATGCATACAGGAAGGTGTCAGCGTTATTTATGGCCGCTGCTGAGAACCACAATATGTCATATCAAAGTCCTACATCCGCCCCCCCCCCCCCCCCCCCCCACCCCCCGCGCTTTACCGTCGCTAACGCAGCCGCCCCGCCGCCTGCAGCCGCCGCCCGGCGCCTGTCAATAGCCGCGCGGCTATCAATAACCAAGAACACCAGCGCAGATAAGAGCGAGGAGGGGAGCCATGTCCTCTCCTGGAGGGACACACACACTCATTTAAACGCACACAGATACACACACACACACGGGTGGGCACACACACACACACACACACACACCACTAATTTAAACACACACACAGACACACACACACACACACACACGGGTGGGCACACGTGGGTGGGCACACACACACACACACGGGTGGGCACACACACACACACTGATTTAAACACACACACACACAAGTGGGAACGCGCACACACACCCACACACAAAGACAAACAGATTTAAACACACACACACACACACACACACACATGGGTGGGCACGCACACACACACATGGGTGGGCACACACACTGATTTAAACACACACACACACAAGTGGGAACGCGCACACACACACACCACACTGATTTACATACATACTGATTTAAAACATAGACATGCACACAAACACTCTCAAACACACACACGCACACATACATACAGATTTAAAACACATAGACATGCACACAGATTCAAACGCATCGATACACACACACAATATGCACACAAACTGGCGGACGTTCATCTTGGCGATCAAGTGCTTCCTGGCTGAATCTTCTGGAGCTCTCTCCACACACGTCATATTCTGGCTGGCTCAGGTGCACACCACGCACGTCACACACCTTAGTGCGCACACACCCAGAGCCACCAGAGAGAGAGAGAGAGAGAGAGAGAGAGAGAGAGAGAGAGAGAGAGAGAGAGAGAGAGAGAGAGGAGAGAGAGAGGAGAGAGAGAGAGAGAGAGAGAGAGAGAGAGTTGGTTAAGCTCAACTGTACACATGGCGGCGATACCATTGTATAATGTCCAGTATAAAGTAGTAGCTAGTTGCGTTCAACTATTCCCAGTACAACCATTGCTAATGCTAAGCTGATGTTGAGGTAAGATGCTGGGGATAGGTTGCTATGTAATCCCTTCTTTCTGAACGACCAGAGCATTACAGTTGTGCTGGGCTCAATCTAATGCACTTAAAAAACACCCTCAGCCCTCAAAAGCACATGGTGTGTGTTTAATCATTCAATTAAATCGTTCAGATATTTGACAGTGACAGAGAGTTTAGGCACATGCTCCGTGTCAAATATTGGAGTGATTTAATGGAGGAGTGAACGTCCTCCCACCGGCTGGAGGAGCCGGTGGGAGGACGGCTGGGGGGAAGGACGGATGGCTGGATAAATAAACACACGGCCACACATTTGCATCCGACGCTTTTCACCTCGCCTCGCAAAGATCTATAAATAGATTGCAGCCAACCAAAGTGCAGCGTGGACCAGGAGTGATGGCCAGGATTAATGATGAAGAGAAGCCCTCCCTCTCTCTCCCCCCCTCTCTCTTTCTCTCGTCGACGCCGATCCCAGAGTTCGGATTAAAATCCTCCGACTTCCGTCAGTGGAATGGGACAATAATACCGGCACCTAGACACCACGCCAGATGACTAATGACTTTCAATCTGGGATGGGATCTGTTTATCTAGTACTGTATGCGGTATTAGCATATAATGTCGCTTACTCATTCCTTCCTAATGCGCCCAAACAAACATCCGCGTGTCACACAGATCCTGCGTGCAAAAAGGCGATTAATCAGGCGTGTGCGTGCCACGCGGAAGGTGTATCTGTACTTGAGATGTGACAGGGTTCATACTTTATCTCAATTATTTGTTGTCGCCCGGGGTGGGGGGGGGGGGGGGGGGGGGGGGGGCGCCATCGTTGTGCGGTTTTAACTCTTGACGCCTGGCAGGATTTCCGGGACCAACTGAAACGTGCAGGGTCAACTTTGCGAGTTGTTTCGTGTGTCGTTCGTTTAGGGGGCATGCCGTGACGATTAGCTAACAATTTTAACTACTGTAGGTTATTTTATTATATCATACATGGTCATTTAGGGGAGCGTTCATCGGAAGAGACTTCCAGTATATTCCGATACATGTCAGTCAGGATGTGCAGTTCGGGATTTAAGAATCTGGCCCAGGTAGGCCTCGAGGGGTGGGCTGCGGACACCAGGCCTGGAACCGAGCACATTACGGCTGGGAGTTCAACAGCATAACCACTAGACTAACCTTAAATCTTAAAGAGTGAAATTGACGTGTAGATAGGCCCATATATCGTACGGTTCACGTTTCGTCTCAAAAGGTGAGCGTCTGGAGGTCATGGACTACGAGTGAGGTTCAGAAGGGACACATGTAGCCATAGGCGGAGTGGTGAAACGTACTTCACTGGCCTCTTGCACGATGGAATTCAATGGCATTGACGGAGTCATCCATCTCCTGGTATCAAGAGTAAATTCATTCACCCGCGTCCGATCCAATTCCACTCCCAAAATCCCAGTTAAGCAAGGTATTAATTGAAATCGAATGCCGTGTACCAGTTCACCTTGGCCACTCTCTGTGTGTTGACAGGCCGGGTCCAATAGTGGTCGCTGTGTTAATGGTCCCGGCTGCGTCGCTAATGAACAGATCTGCTGAGCCGTGTAACACAAAGTACAGGCGGGAGAGGAGGTGAGCTGTAGAGAGCGCGGCAGCACCATACCTGACTGGGTAGGAGGTCAGCGCCCAACCTCATAATGGTACATGGCCCGGGTCAGAGGGGAACACAAACGCACACTGCGTCGCACGTTCCAACACTGGTCGTTGTGGTTAAAGCCTCTGTTTTTCATGGATTGTTGGGAGTATATTAGAATTGAATCAATTGTAGTATTGTTAAGGTGAGTGGTGGTAGCTTTACTGTTTCAGTTGTTCCATCAGGGCTAACAACAAGGAAAACACCTAAACACTAAATCATGGCCTTCAATGTAACCCTTCTTACCCCACCATAAAAACTTTCCCCTACTACACTAACCTAACACCCTAATCCCAACATTGACACCTTAACCTTACTCTCACCTGGCCTACTCCCCTAGATACTGACAGCATCGACCATATCCCTAGGTCTTCCACTAGTTCTAAGATACATACCCTAACCCTAACCTACCTTAACCCCTAACCCATAGCACCTACCCCTTACCCCTCTAACCTACAACCTCAGCCAGTTATATACACACAAATACATAGTTAGACACCTACCCCTCTAAGCCTAGCGATAGCCCTACCCCCCAGCCTCAGCCATGTCCCTAGACCCTCCACTAGTCCGACCCCTCGCCCCCTAACCCTATCCTATAGCCTCACCCATGTCACTAGGTCTCCCACCAGTCCCAGCTACACCACAGCATCCCCCTAGCTAGTAGCTTCAGCACTAACTCTGTATCCTGCGAACCCAGAGAAAAGTCCCCCATTGCGTTCCATGTGCTGTTTGCATGGCAACATAAACACCATTGATATCCCGCAAATGTTCAAGCCCACAAAGAAAAGCCCTTTTTAATAACGTAACCATGGGGAGCAATTGTTTTGGCATAAATACATCAATCAGTTTTATGCTATTTGATGCCAGTCAAAGAAGGCAATCGATTAACACGACGTCTATTGTTAAAAAAGGATTTGTTCACGAACGACTCCCTCTGTAATCTTACACCACCGTGGGCTGGTGCGCCCGTACAAAATGGTAGTGGCATGTACACCAGGAAAAATAAACCACACGCCAGAATCCGAACAGATATATTTTTTCTCCCCATCACTGCACATGCAACCTCTTTTCCAATTGACTATGCATTATTAGGTTGTTAAATCTGCCGCATTTTTAAATATTCCATTTGACGGCTGCTCAGAATGGGAGCCAGGGCCCATTTCGCAGCCGGGCTGAGGCCTGTCATTCAACTTGACAGACATGTCCTTTCTCCCACCAAGAAATTGTTTCAAATAGGGTCCCCTGATAGATGCCGGGAGAGGAAAAAAAAAATCAATCAAAATCAGAAGGAAATTAGCCGACTTGCCGACTTGAGAGATGTCAGTCACGCTGATTGGCAAGGCAACCCAGGCAGGTGAGTTGGCGCTTGTCAGCAGCCTGTCTGGTGTCAGGATTCATTTAAACACGCCGCGTTATCGCAGGGCCATCTTGTTTAGACCTCCTGTTATTCATTGTCTGATAGTGACGACTGATGGATAAAGACTGGTGATTTGTCGACAGTTGCAAACAGTTTTGTCGCCGGGCGAAGCATGCTGTGGTGTAATTGGGTAACATTATCCGACTTTGAACCATGCATCTTAAGTCTTATTTTGGAATAATGCCCCCCCCCCCCACGCCCCCTTCATTTATTACGCCAAAACGGTCCAAGAAAATGGGAATAATACAAAAGATAGTATTCCAAAGAATGTGTTCTTTTGTTATTCCGTGGCCTATTTCTGCAGCAGACAAATCTGTTGCGAGCATAAACCTGGCTGATGAATTTGAATCACGGCTATGTCAGTAACGTATCCAATTCCACATTTTCACTGACTGCCTGTCCTTTCTGATTTTTGTCTTCCATTGTGTTCCTGCGCTCTTGTTTTGGAGGGGGGTGGGGTACTTAGCTCAACTTCTCTGTCCTCTCTCTCCGTTTTCCCCCTGCTAACTAACAAGCAACAGATGAGATGACAACGTCGATGTAATGCAAAATAACAGCGCGGGCGAGAGATTACGACCTCGGCCCGGAATGTAAAGCCCAGTTGCTGTCAATTTGTATGTACTGAAAAATTAATACACTAGCAAGACGCTTTGGAGGTTTGCATCATGGTTTAGCCCATTGGAAAGATGCTTAAACAAAAGCAAATGGTGGCAATATGTGTTGTGTATTCCTTCCCTGCTATATCAAACTTCTAACAGGTAACTTAAAAAGCGAAATGTCTGTATCCACTGTAAGCTTCTGCGGATAAAAGTGATTCCACATTATGCAACACAGAGAAGCACTTTGTGCCAATGTATGTCCTTCTACAATGTAGTTGTTGGAATTGTCCTTAAACAGAATTGTCCTCGTAGGAATTGCCCTTATATGGAATTATCCTTGAAGAAAGTGCCCTAATATGGAATGCCCTCTGAGGAATCGAGTCCTCCTTTTGGGATTTTTTGGGAAATGCATAGAGACATTGGTTCAAACTGCTGTTCTATGTTCCCTGTTGCAGTTTTACAGGGAAGGGGAAGGAAAAACATCCTTTACTCTGGCTACATCTGCACACAGCGCGGACACGCTTGAGGGATAAGACTCAGTGTGGCCAATGCCTTACTAAAGATTTCACCTCAAGACTGCAATCTCAAAGCACAATTTAGAGACATGATGCACAATCGAATGATTGGGAGTGTCCTCTGTCTCTCTCTCTCTCCGTTTCTTAATCCCTCCCTATGTCTCTCTATCCAAGTATCTCTCTCCTCTTCTCTCGCCTCTTTTCTCTAACTATGTTTCTCAGTCCCTCCCTAAATCCCTCGTTATGTCGCTCTGTCCCTCTCCCTCCCCGCCTCCCTCTCTCTCTAATTAATACGTACTGTAGTGTCCTCTGGCGTGACAGTGTGACAGTGATTTATGTCTCTTCTTCGCTGTCACAACAAACGCATTTGTAAATACACGTATACAAATCAGTGCAACGTGTGTGCCAAGATAATAAGCACAACCCTTGTATTTTTCAACATATTATATAAACACACACACACACACACACAAGAGTTCACTATTACCCACAGTGAAAAAAAAAAAAAGGATACTTTCGTGCGACGATCAAAAGTGGACAAATCCACACTAACTTTTGGTTCCAGAGTTACGTGAACCAACACTGTAGCGCGGGATCCCTCGCACTGCAGTCTTGATTGGAGAGAATCTTTCCCAGTGTGTTATTAATTGGACAGTGGGGAGTTGGGCCGGTGTCGGACACTGGATGT
>NC_082403.1:6033469-6049502 GCF_031168955.1 Gadus macrocephalus
TGGAAAAATATGATCCTGTGCCACAAGTACAAGCTATGAACTTTATTTAGAGCATCATCAAACCTCTACACTGCTTGGATTTTGAATGGAACACACGCAAACACGCACCCACACACTCACCCACCAAGCTCACACAGACACACACACACCTACACACACACACACACGTCCCATGCAAAAGATGAAGAGGTCGAAGCATTAACGACTGAAAGGAGCAACAACGTGGAATGAGCTTCTGCTAAGTGCTTTCATAATGAATTGAGTACCTTAACCTTAACACACCAGCCTTGTTTCCAGCTGAACTCTCTGAATTAACATATTCAAACAAATAAAGAATCCACGCTTTTACTCTGAAACCAAGCAAATTAAATTTTTCCATGAGGATATATAAATCATAATCCCATGGCAGCGCAAGTTATTTCAGAAAAAATGCACACAATGTGGCCCGGATACGAAAAGGCTACAGTCATAATACTCTATAATACATGCATACAACAGTTTTTAGGAGTCAGACTACGTCAGTGTCATGAAGAGTGCATGCACCTCCCATTGGGTCTGGCGCATGCCTTCAGAAAAGAGAAGACGGGATATATGTTAGTGTGAAACAAGAAAGAGAAAAATACTGGAAATAATAGCCCAGAGAGACGAAGCCTTGTTCGCTTCTCTGGATTGAGTTTTATAGGGTATGAGTCTTTCTTTATGAGAACTAGTTTAATTTCACCATCATTTTGCAGCAAACCTCAAATGTTCCAATTAAAAAATGCAATCGGATTATCCCACTATACTATCACCAACCAATAACCTCCATCTCCTATCAGGACGGCATATGTTAATGACAACACTCAAATACTAATAATTATAAGGCATAACGTTAAATTAAATCACCCTTTTACATTTCGAGCAGAACTTCTCTGTATCGTATCCCAGCTCAGTGGAACCGCCGTTCTATTTATTTCCCCCCGCTCCAAACAGACTTGAACTTCCCTGTTACTCAAGTTAACTGCATGCTGCAGGTGGAGGTGAAGGTAAATAAATATGTAACGTCAGGAAATACAGGCGCAGGGTGGATCATAGGTGGTGCCGACAGAGAATCAAAACCAATATTATTTGCCGCCTCCACAGCTTGGCCTGAAACACTGCCTCGGCAGACCCCACGGCACTCTCCTGTCAATAACGTTGTTATACTCCGCCTCAGAACTGTTCTACTTCATAGGAGAGATGCTCTACTCCATAGCTCTCACGGTTCTCTTCTCTACATCTACATCATGAACTCCAGATATAAATAACGTTAACTGACAATGCCTCTACCTGTTTAAAGTAGCCCGACCGATGACAGATATCAAAAGTGTACAGCAGTTCTCTTGTCTTGTCCTTCACTTTTTGCTTGAGCCAGGCAATGTATTCTCCCTTTGCTGCACGTCAAGTCAATGTGAAGGTTGACAATGCTGTTGGCATAGTCCTAGTGTAGTCATAGTTTCATTGTGGTGCAATCCCAGTTTGATCGTAGCCTAGATGTAGTCGTCTTAGTTTAATCTTTGTGTAGTCTGAGTGTAGTATTCTTAGTTTAATCCTTGTTTAGTTGTAGTGTAGCCTTAGTTTAGTCATACTGTAGACGTATTTCAATGGTCTGTAGTCTTATTGTAGTCTTAGTTTAGTCGTCTTATCTTAGTCGTGTGGTTTTATTGTGGTTGTAGTCTAAACATAATGTAATCTTGGTGTAATCGTAGTGTAGTCTTTGTGTAGATGTAGTTGAGCTATAGAGTAGCTTTAGTTTGGTCGTAGTGTAGACGTATTGCAGTCTTAGTCTGCTATTAGTGTAGTCTTTGTTTAGTTGGACGATATTAGGGGTGCAGCCATAGCGTTATCATAGTGAAGTTGAAGTAGAGTGGGGGAAGTCAGGCGATCCCATCACAGCTGTCCATAGTTGTGAGCCAAGGTCGCTGCCAGTGGGTCTGCTGTGACTGGCGAGGGAAGATTTTACAGAACACATTCAGAAATGGTTTTCTGAAGAACAACCAGACAAACGCATGCATTCCTTTTCCTTGGAGGGACTCTGGTTTGCCCCACATTAACAGGGCTATCGGTGATCCTCTTTCTCCCCCTGCCTTCGGTGAGAACGATTCTTTTACTTGGTTCACAAGTCCTAATTGGTGGTATAATGAATTACAAGTACATCCTTAAGTTGATTGATTTTCCTCATGCTTTGCTCCCATTTGGCCTGGTCTGAGAGTTGAGCTGCTGAACTAAGGCATCCATTCAAGGAGAAACGTCAAGGAAAATGATCTGTACTCATACAAACATCATAAAAATATCTGTGTTGACCCCCGAAAGTAAGTAAGATGTTTTTATGCAGCTGGGGAAAGGCTGGGATACGTATTAAAGTAAATTCCTTCATAACATCTTCCTTGATTGACCACAAATAACATGAAGATCGCCAGTAGCAACACGTATATTGCCATTGTTTCACCTGCATAAAAGCCGGATAATTTAAAGTATGTAATTATGTCTGTGTACATAATGACTACATATTTCTACTGAGCCGGATCCCAAAAGGAAGACACTGTGTTGTCTCTCTGCTGCACAAACAGCCAGAACACAGACAGAACATTTATGCTTGCATTGCATAATTCATGCCAGTGTTTCGGTGTTAATAATTCATCAGATAAACAAACTATTTTTCAAAAGCGCAACAAAGCTCCCGTTGAGGGATATTACACGAAAGGCACGCAGAATAAATCCAACAGAGGGTTTTGTTCTCTAAAGCCCCCAAAACGCTGGGAATACTCCCTGATTAACATCCACAGTGCTTTGTACCTCCAGTACAAATCACGGAGAAAGGCTTTGTTTTATTTCCTTCAGCCATCCTATCTGGAGGCTGTTGGTGACTTTGATTCCACCTTTTTCATTAGAAAAAAAACATTCAGCAGTTTGAAAAAGACAAAGAGGAGAGGTCACATGATCAGCGATCGTCTAGTTCTGTCTTAAGACGTTTTAGCGCGGAACAATAGGAAAGTCTGACAGTTGCCTGCCATTTTGGCTCAGCTGTTCCCCGCGATGCAACCCCTCGGGCCACAAACATGTTAATTGGGCTTCTAATATGCGATTTGGTCGGTCACCACTTGTGAATATCATTTAACATCAGTTGAGCGAGCCAAGCAGAATGGCTCTGTCCATTGAGTCCGAAAAACAAAAGTCTGCAAGGAGCAGTCCAGTGCAGTTTATTCACCTCTGGTGCTTTCACAAACAAGAACAGTTAATAATGTGAAATATATAACTACACTAGGATGCTTTAGCACACTGTCGGCATGTTTTATTTCTGTTGGTATATGCCATACAATATGTAGGGATCTCCATACATATTGTATGGAAATTGCTAATTGTATGCAGATTGTATTGCATAAGACTTCTGCCTGTGCTGGCATTTGCTCATTATTTTTGCTGAACTGCACTATTTGGAAGGATTATGTCCTCTTGAATGTGTAGATTAGATTAGATTTTTATTGTTGTCATTGCACATGTTACAGAGTGTAGTAGTGTAGTAGCTACCCCAGGAATTCCCGCCGGATCACTTCATCCATGGTAGTGTTATTAACCTCGACCAACCAGTACTCTGGATTGGATGAGAGGAACTAGGGCCTCTACAGAACAGAAAATGGAATCTCATCTTCGTCGGGCTATTTAAACACAGAATACCAACGGAAACAGGACCATTTGACCCTTTACTGGCTTTTTATGTACAATATTTTAACGCATGTTGTTATTCATTTTAACAGTGATGTATAAAATGCTATTTATCAGGCACATCCATCAGCCAAGTCAAACTGTCTTGTTTGTGTCAGTTGTGAAGTAGAAATTGGTTGCGCTAAAGCCACGACACAATAAGGCCAAATGGTGTAAGCTCTAAAAAACTAAGAACACGTTGACACACTCTTAGAGGGTGGGCTGTCGACGTTCAGGGTTAAAACAAGATCTTCATGTCATCCGGCGTTAATCACACAGCCGGCAGACGCTGCCTGGTAACCTAAGGATACATTACGCTCAGGAACGTCCACACTTAATGTGCTGGTGGTCTTGTAAGTGCGCGTAGAAGTTAAGCTCAGTCAAGCCACACAAATATATGCGGTGGGGGGGACATGCATTATTTTGACAGTAATGCACCGAAATGGGCTATCAACAGCAACAACTGTTCATCCCTCCTAGACAACCTGCGTTGCTTATTGCCGTACATTAAGAGCGTACAGCCACCGCCCGGATCCCATTAATACCATCTCATTGCATAAAATTTCCATTTCATTTGTATGCAGAATATTAGATGACCGGTCGCGAGGGCGGGCGAGAACCCTCATTATTTCATATTCAATCAATCATTCACCGGTGAACGTCGGCTCACCGGCGGCCCTGACTGTGTGTGGTTTCATCTTGATTATGGAGATTGGCATTAAAATCAGGAGAACAATGGGAGCCTCATCGCGCATGGCCGTTCCCGAGCATGTCATGATTTCATTACTATTGACAAGCCTGCATTATAATGCGGGCCTGCCTCTTGTCTCCGCCCTCGTCTGGAACGAACGGGGGTCCTGAATCCTGAAGCCGTGTACAGTATGTGTGTGTATATATATGTGTATGGATATGTTTAGATGATATGTCTAATGGTTATCTGTTTTCTATGTGTATTTGCCCTGAAAATGATTTTGATGAGATAAGATGTACTCTATTAATTCCCTGACTCATGAGGGATTTTTCTATGTTATCGTTGTGTTGCCCGTCGGGCGATAACAGCCCTACATTATCCGTCAAATAAACACGCACGAAAAAAAAGCAGTTAAGTAACAACAAAACAGTGTCATTGAACCACTTTAATGCGTTTGACGAAAACAAAATAAAAAAATAACAATACGCCGTAAAAAAAACCCCACTCAATAATACAATGACACAACGCAACAATACACCGGTGATTCATCCACGCTTCGCAAATCCCATGAAGAAGAAGACGACAACAACAACAGCAACGAGGGGCAGGTCCTCATGACAGACTCCTGTGTGCCACCTCGTAGAAACCCTCATCAGGGGGGGGCTGGCGCAGGCGCTGCATAAACCACGATCGGAAACCGACCGAGTGTGCCAAAAAGGGGAGAAGTAGGGGCCACTCATCGGCACGTCGTAATGTAACCGTGTGCTCACTCGGGCGTTGAAGACACACTTCCCTTTATTTTATATCCCCGTCGCCAATGTTACACACAAGAGACACGTCTCAAAGCGACGGGGAAATAGGGCGATGAGAGGAAGGGTGGGGGGGGGGGGGGGGGTTTAGTGGTCACAAACTTTTTCAATTTCACTGCCAATTTCCTGGGTAATTACTGGTGCCTTTGATGGACTTTTTATGACACTAAAACCCTCCCCAACCGCCACCCACCACTGCCATCCCCCCCCCCCCCTGCTCCCGCTCCTCCCGGGAGGTGCTACGCTAGCTTAGCAGCGAGGGGTTGCGGGGGGAAAGATGCCAATTCGCCCAGTCCCAGGATCCAGGTCCTTGTCAGCCACTGGTAACCCACAAGGGGGTCTTACTGTGGGGGGTCAGGAGGAAGGAGGGGGGCCAGAAAAAGCCCACCTGCCGGACTTTGTGGATGGCACCTGACCAAGAAAGGAGACTGTCTAACAGAATTAAGGGATAGGGTGGAGGATGGGGTAGGACAGTATAGTGGTTAGGGTGTTGGAGTCCCAGCCCAGAGGTTCTAGGTTCATACTCCAATGTCTACCTGCATTCTCGGTCAGTCGCTCTGAAACGGTTCGAATAAGGCATAGGACATAGTGTGTGACCAAACACGTAGGGACGGACAAAGGACACGATGTGTTACATGAGAGACCCAGTGTTTTGTAATGACATGCAAAGCAAAAAGTCTGACTTGGACATTAGCGAGAGGACTCAAGACTTTCCTTTCAGATCCTTAATCTGGATCCTGACGGATTGGCATTGGCAACCACGGAAGAGGAGGAAGATAAAGAGGGCGTAGAGACAGCCGTTGGGGGTGATGACCTGGGCTTACTGGGCCTGGTCCGGACAGCTCCCCCCACCCACCCCTTCCTCCAGGGGATCAACTGGGCCCACAAACAGATGAGCCCGCGGGCCAGGCGGGTCACAGATCATTAAAAGCCATCTATCAACTGGTTCCCGGCCCCCCCCCTTTATTCCTCCCAAATCCAATATTTCCGTGTAAATATGTCAAAACAGGAATGAAATTAGCGCGGTGCTTTATTGACTGTGATAAAATCTGAAAAGCACCACTGCACATAATTACATACGTGTCAGCGCCGTAAAAATTAGCTTTATTATCAATGGAACGGTTTTGGTACAACTTCATTTAGGGCCGATGTCTTCCAGATGGGGCTGCTCTACGCACTTGGGCGGTTTTATGCAGATCCG
Organism: Gadus macrocephalus; assembly: GCF_031168955.1. Taxonomy (NCBI): domain Eukaryota; kingdom Metazoa; phylum Chordata; class Actinopteri; order Gadiformes; family Gadidae; genus Gadus; species Gadus macrocephalus. Next base: position 6,039,891 of record NC_082403.1, read on the forward strand.
GGGGGTGCCTTCCCCCCGCGCACCACCCGTACCGCCCCAACCCCACCCCACCATTCTCCACTGATACTTCCCCTCACCCCTCCGCTCCCCAAAGCAGCGTCTGATGGGGGGGGGGGGGGGGGGGGGGAGATAGAGACGAGAGGGAGGGAGGGGGGCGCTGATGTCGTGGGCTAAGTTGAGGGGCCACATCAGCCGTAACGGCTTGAAGGCTCTTGTTTGATCTCGCTAATGATATTGGCCTCCCATTGTGAACATAATCGGGAGCAAAATCGCAAACTCTGGGCGTTTTAAACCCCCTTGCCGATGGGTGGTAATAATAAGGGATAGCGGGCTTTCCCTTTTTTTTTATAAAACTTCCCATCAGGAGCCGGGGCCCTCGAAACGAGAGGCGGCGTTCCTCCTCCGTGTGTGTCGCGGGGCCCGTTCGCTCATCCTGCGTGGCGGTGTAAATGTCTGTAAGTGAAGAGCCATGTGCTACACTTTCCAGAGTCTGAGCACTTTAAGTCGCCCATAGGAGGCATTGGGTTCATTTGGAATTCTCTGCTCGCTCGGAACACACACGGAATGCCGAGAGACACTCACTCAGGCTTCTCCTGGTGGCGTCACGTAGCCGCACTAACAGTTTTACCCCGATCATTTATTTACACTTTGATCATTATTTGTTGCCATTGTTCCACCCTTCCATAACTCCATTATCATATCAATTATCATCTCAGTCACACATCCCGACTCGCCCCCCTCATATCAAATTTGACTCAAGTCGATAATGCGTCCCCGTCACTGAATTATTCAGATAACAACTTAAGCCCTGGAAAAGTGGAGCTCAGCGATTCATATTTAAAACAGACACCTACTCTTAATGGCAGCTACCACTTAGTCTGTTTGCAGAGTCAATTTATCACAGATTTATTTCATCCCTTCTCTCTCTCACGTGAACAGATTTTCCGGCTTCCTTCACTTCACCCTAGCACACCAACTTTTTGAAACCTAGACACCTAGAGAGCTAAAATAAAAGGAGACAAAATGAGGGAGGGTTGTCTAGTTATCTTTAGCACCAAAACCTTCGAAACACTCTCAACATTTAAGCATAAACTAGCATCTTTCATGGACACAGTTAGCGTAGCCGGTGGAGACATCTTGTAAAACAAGAATTACTCTAACAGAGGTTTGCAACTGATAACATTTAGATCATGCCCCGCACCCCCCATCTCCGCGGCTTAGCCGCGGAGATGGGGGGTGCGGGGCATGATCTAAATGTTTGGACAGCGGCCTCTTGGTTGGACACACATGATCCTCCGTGGCCTCTTTTATTGCTAATGAACGTATCGATTATGTTTCCACAGCGGAGTCACCGATTCAAGCGCTGTTTGCGGGTCTTCGGGGCCCCGTAAAATGAGTCATCTAACCCTCCTAACCCTCTCCATCCCAATATTTCCCCAGCGTGCTCTGATAGCTTCATTAAAACCTTTCCTCCTCCGATTGCTTCAGGTAATCTGCCTTGGATTCACACGCGCCAAAAATATGGCTCATTAGGGTCGATTTGGAGGTCTCTTCCTTTTTTTATGTTGATGTCAGGGTTTTAAGAGCAGGTCTTTTGGCGCAGTTTATGGAGTTTAACTTTTTTCATTGGGATGAGGTAGAACAGTATGGGTGCTATAGTGTTTGAATGTCCGTTGTACTCCTTATAAATGTGCTGCTTATGGAAGGATCTTCCAATACAGCTGTTACAGGGGCGTCAGAGACAAACTCAATGATAAATGTTTGTTGAACTACTAGCGGGATAGTTCCCCGTCTATTCACTTTTTTTACTTTCTTCATCCGACGACAAGAATAATAGAAAAGGTAGTGCATTTCAAACTTGGCCTCGCTCTCAAAGGAAAATAAACTAAGCAACAAGATGCAGACACACTCATTATGGTCTGGGGTTGACCCTATCGATTGGATGGATTACCATGACAACCCCTAGATTAGAATTATATAAAAGCGACCACTTTCGAGTCACTCACCCACTATCCACAAATAACGTAAGGAAACAACCATAGTAAGAAATGTCCAAAAAGCACAACCATTTCAGACTCTGTTTACCCGATCGGGTAACATCACAGCACACCAGTATGTAACTGGCCAATCAGGGCCGGCCTGAGATGAACAGAGCCAGGCCTCGGTCGGCTCCGACAATCGTACGCGCCGGTTGTTTAGACCTCGGACGCCTTTGCGATAAGAAAGCTCTGAGTTGTTGTTGTTGTTGTTGTCTCCTTGCGCCATGGCGACCAAAGCTGTGTATTTGATGACACCCTAATTTCCAATGACCATTTTCCCAGCTCCTTGGTCTCCCTCTTGTCTAATTACGATAGCAGTCCTTTTCTTTTTCCCGCCTAAACCCCCCCTCCCCCTCCTCATCTTCAAATCCCCGAAGGAGACCACATGCAACTATAATTGCCTCCCTCATTAGTTATGTTTTCACAAGACAGAGCATGGGTGAAGGTGGGTGGAGGAGGTGGTGGTGGGACTAGAGGGGTGGTGCTATTAATTTCATCACTTAATTTTGCCACTGATATTTTTTTCCTGGGCTCCGTGGTATTGATGTGTCCACCGGTGCCGGGGCCATTTCTCAGGGAAATTAATCGACGAGGCGGTAAAAAATGTATCAACATATCACCGAATGAGGCGACAAATTGACGCAATGAGGGAATCAATTGTGCTGCTGTCGTGGGGGAGCAGGCCTCTGCGCCGCGGCGGGGCCGAGCTAGCTAGCTGCCAGAGTGACTGCCCTGGCAGCTAGCGTGATTTACGGGTTTATTTGGACATCGAGCATAAATCAGAATGAGTTACACGTTAAGATACCGCCGCCCCCCCCCCCCCCCCCCCCCCCCCGAGGTTCAACTGGTAGGGACTGTGAACGCACACACACACACACACTCGCACACACACATGCATACACACACACACACAACAAACGTGTCCCACACAAACTTAGCACACACATGCACACATATTTACAGACACACACACACACACACACACACACACACACACACACACAAGCGCTCCATCACTCATGAACACAAATTCTCTCTCATCCAGCCATGCACAGAGGACACAAATAAACCCAGCTCTCTTTACCTCAGACAAATTACTGTTATTATTATTATTACTCCATGTTGCGTGTTTTATGAATGGACATATTAAATCAGGCCTCAAGTAAACATGTCTAGAGTGTAGAACATAAATAATAAAAGCAACTGTCGTTCAAGACACATATTTCAGACAGTCAGGCATCGAGGGACCAAGAGGGCAGCCATAGTAGGTGGGAGCGATGGGATGTGGCACTTTTCTCTGCACAGGGATGGAAAATAACACACAAGTGATATATTATTTGAACTAACAACATTCTGTGTTGGGTGTCTGGTGTAAACAACCTCTAGTAAACACTGGACACCACTACCTTCAGCTCACTAAAAGCACACCAAGGCCTCAAAGGAGTAAAAACAGCAGGTTCACAACAGATATTCCAGAGAAGTACGTTGTGTGGATAATCGGAGGAGTTTAGATAGGACATATACATATCCGGAGGGGCAGTGAACCCAAGCAAAGAGCACAGAAGTTCAGAGCCACAGGCAAGGAGTTAACTGCTTGTTAATTTCCATTAGCTTAATAGGCTAATTTTCATAACAAATGATAATGAGACACTCATTTAACGGAATGATGTTCAAGTAAACTGTCATTTACATAATTTATACATGATAAAAAAACGACTTAACAAAGACAAATATGGAATCCCTAAATGAATGAAAGAATTTAAGAAAAAATAGTTGATTGTAATATTAAAGGTACCTTAAAGGCCTAGTGTGATACAGGCCACAATCATTATCATTGATCCAGTGTCCACTCAAACTCAATCAGTCCTTACTCTTCCCTGATCATTTCAACAAATATCGGACATTCATTTCAACATTTGCTGATCTACACACGTTATTATTATTTGATGAGCTAGCATGTTTTTACTATTCCTTTATTTCGGTTCTTTGTATGTTTTATAAATCCAAACTGTAAAAATAATGTTTAGAAGAAAATATGAACAATACCACAAAACTTATATTTCTTTTCTTTTTCTAAAAGTATAATTTAAAAGGACCTTTAAGCATGGCCTAAAATGGCATATTTTACTTAGCAGCTTCAGGCGTCATCCAAACGCAAATGACAGTTTTGTTGAATTAACACATTCAAATACTTTAATATTGTAGTCATTTAGTGGAAAGATAAGAACAAACACAACTTATTATTATTTCTGCCGACCAGGAGACTTTCACCTGACAGTTCACCGTGTCACCGCTCGTATGTACACGAGTTAATAACTATCAAACTGCGATCTCCCTGATAATCTTACCTAATAGTGCTGCATTCTCTTTTTACTTTATATTCTAATGAGATAAAAGCTGAAATGACTGAGAAAACTTAACAAGCTCTTGTCAAAAGGTTAAAAGATAGCCAGGAAAATTAATTGTCAGTGACCTGAATAATACTTGGCTGCAATGTGCTTAAAGCCTGCTTAGATCCACCAGATACCCTGTCATGGCTGTACGATGACCTTAGCTGCAGCTGGAAACCAGGATAGTCGGACTGGATAGTGCGATGGGCTAGGGTGTTTGACTCCCCAATAAGGAGCTGGGTTCGATCCCCGATGTCTACAGTATATACCTGCTTGCAAAAACCTAAAACCCACCTTCTCCTTAACGACATACCTCTAAAATAACCAGAAGACACTGGATAAAAGTATCTGCTAAATAACTCATCTGTATGCCCGTACATCTGCATGTTATAGAAACACCAGGGACGCAACAAATGTCCATCAAAGACATTCAGCCGACCGCAGCCCGGTACTGGAGTAACCAGTGGTGGGGTTGGTGATGGTGGGGTTGGAGGTTGTGGTGGTGGTTGTGGTGGTGTAGTGTGGTGGGGTTGGTGATAGTGGTGGTGGTGGTGGGGCTGGTGGTGGTGGTTTGGTGGAATTGGTGGTTGAGGTGGTGGTGGTGGTGGTGGTGGTGGTGGTGGTGGTGGTGGTGGTGGTGGTGGTGGTGGTGGTGGTGGTGGTGGTCCTGGTGGAACTGGTGGTTGAGGTGGTGGTGGTGGTGGTGGTGGTGGTGGTGGTGGTGGTGGTCGTGGTGGTGCGGATTGGTGGTGGTCCTGGTGGAACTGGTGGTTGAGGTGGTGGTGGTGGTGGTGGGGATTGGATTGAAGGTGGTGGGGTTGGCGGTGGGGTTGTTGGCGATGGTCGTGTGGAATCGGTGGTTGAGTTAAAGGTGGTGGGGATGGGATTGATGGCGGTGGGTTGTCGGTGGCAGTTGAGGTGGTGGGGGGGGATGAAGGGACAAAATGGCGGCAGTGCATCCACCCGGAGCGTCCAGGGTTCTGGCCCTGAGCACAGCACATGACGGAGGAGAGCGAGGGAGCGGGTGAGGACGGCGAGCCCACCTCCCTCCAGGAGCCACATCGCCCGGGCGCCGCCGCCGCTGTCATGTCTGTATAAACAGCCATTGATTTTTCTGTCGGGCCCCCGGCTCCGGGGCCATTTATTCTCAGCTCTGTGGTCGGAGCCCGGTGGGGGACCGCAGAGAAATTCTGTTACAGTCCAGCTGGGGCCCCTAAGGGACTGTGTGTGTGTGTGTGTGTGTGTGTGTGTGTGTGTGTGTGTGTGTGTGTGTGTGTGTGTGTGTGTGTGTGTGTGTGTGTGTGTGTGTGTGTGTGTGTGTGTGTGTGTGTGTGTGTTCGTTTGTGTGTGTGTGTGTGTGTGTGTGTGTGTGTGTGTGTGTGAAAATTGATTTCACCTGTAAATGAGGAGCTGGTAGCCGGGGCCACTTAACAAGGGCAGGGCCCCGGTGCCGCCAGAGGGAAGGATGTGTGATGTCATGGATCGGCTGAAGAGGGAGCGGGAAGGACGGGGGAGAGAGGGGAGAGAAAGGTGGGAGAGAGATGGAGAGGGAGGGAGAGGAGAGATGGAGAGAGAAAGATGGGGGAGAGAGGGAGGAGAGAGATGGAGAGAGAAAGTTGGGAGAGGGAGTGAGAGGAGAGATGGAGAGAGAAAGATGGGAGAGAGAGAGAGGAAGAGGAGAGATGGAGAGAGGAAGATGGGAGAGGGAGGGAGAGGAGAGATGGAGAGGGAGGGAGAGGAGAGATGGAGAGAAAGATGGAAGAGAGGAAGAGGAGAGATGGAGAGAGAAATGGAAAATTACATGAGAGGAGAGCTAGAGAGATAGATTGGAGAGAGAAGAAGAGAGGAGATGGAGAGAGAGAGAAAGATGAGAGAGAGAGGAAGAGGAGAGATGGAGAGAGAGAGAAAGAAGGGAGAAGGAGGGAGAGGAGAGAGAAAGCTGGGAGAGGAGGAAGAGGAGATGGAGAGAGAAAGATGGGAGAGGAGGGAGAGGAGAGATGGGAGAGAACGATGGGAGAGGGAGGGAGAGGAAGGGAGACAAAAAAAAGATAGAAAGATAAAGTGAAGAAAGATGAGATCAAGAGATAGAAAGGAAGAAACAAAGGGAAAGAGAGAAAAATATGGAGGATGAAAGAAAGGACGAATGATTTAGTGATCAGGAGCCTGGGTGTCTAGGTCTGGCCGATCGCCCTGACCTCCACACAACACACTTAGAGGATCAAGTTTGGCCAATAACTTTCTTTTTATAATTACCTGTCACGTGTAGCCTCCCTCTACACCCTCCTGTCTCGTATAGATTATAGTTTTGCTTACAGATTGTTTCCTGGACAATAATAGTGTTATCATTGGGGGTCCAGCCAGCCAGAATGGTGGCAATAGTAGCTGGTGGCTGCCAGCATTTCAAATATCAAATAAAGTTATATAGATACAGCCGTATCGGATGCCTCTCACCGCTTGGTCTCAATTACACCAGACACCATGGTACAGATAAGCCGTCCGTGTTTACACGTTGAGATATACGTGGGCTTTGACTAAGACAGGTGGCGGAGGTATTTCTGCATCTTTTAAAAGGTGGGATCATTACAAATTCAACACAGATTTGAGATACGTTGACAATGAAGAGATATAAAAGGGCCTCAAGCACTACACTGTTTGGCAGGAATGATGTTTTTTGAATAATTTCATCCACCCTTTCGTATCGTAATTGTCATCTCTTGTGTGCGGCTATGATATTGTGTCTATGCCTGGTGCTCTGAATAAACAATTTTAGATGGATAGATTCATGCTGCCCTTATCTCACTGCTGCTGGTCAGTTGGGCAGCTGGGAAACAGAACTCTGATTTACGACATGGATAGGGTGAACACGTTTTCTTCCACATTCAAGTGTATTTAGCGACAACAAACAACTTATTTCACTCACCAACGCACTCCTAATTACCTCTTCAGGTAATGTCAAGCAATTAGCTTCTAATTGCTAACTGGACACTGATTGGTTAGCTCTTGTGAGGGCACACATTGTGCCCATAAATGATCATCAGCATCAACGTTCTACGTTATTGGATTCAGGCAGAAGTAATGGAATGTGATGAATAATGTGAAGTAATGAATCAAACAGGTAAGTATTTCCACTCCAACAGCTGTACACCCCCCTGGAGTACTTACAAACATGAGGAGAGCCCACGGTTTAGGGGCATCGAAAACCAAAAGGCTTTTTCCTTAACAAACTCAGTCAAACTGAGAGTAACTCTCACGCACACACAACCAAAATAACCCACACGCACCCACACACAGACCCTCGCCCATTACACACACAGAAATCCACAAACACACTTTCTAAAAGGACCAACACACCCACACACATATGTGTCCACACACAGACTCCCCCCCCAACACACTCACAAACACACACACACATGTATCCAAGCACATATACACACACACAAACACATCGCCCCCCCCCACCCACAGGTATCCACGCACAACATACACCCACACAGTCACATAACCAAAAAGACCCACACACACACTGCTCGACACACACACACATACACACACACACACACATCAATGGACCCCCCCACACACATAACACACACACACAGTCACATAACCAAAAAGACCCACACACATACACACTGCGATAACATACACACTGCGATAAATGGACCCCCCCCCAACCCTACCCCACCCCCCCCCCCCCACCACACACACACACACACACACACACGTGGCCCCCCGCTGCGAGCCCCCCCGTGCGCGCTCTGACAGTAATAGCGGCCGTTTGAAGGCTGCGTTAACTCCTACAGGAAACCCCGGAGCTGCTGAACCGCGAGGGGAGACGCGAGGGGTTTGAAAAGTACTTATTAGTCAAACGCAGTAACTACGACGACGGTATAATCAGATCACGCCGCACCTAGCGCCGACGCCGCCGCGGCCGTCGCCGAACCAACATGGCAGCCGGCGCCGGGGGCCCTGACAGCGGCACGGTGGGTATTTTTACCGGTACGTCCGCCTGCCTATTGTCTGCCGAGATCGGCGGGAAATTGTATCGCTAACTAAGGCGGAAGACTCTGTTGTGTGTGCGTGTGCTTGCCTGTGTGCTTGCCTGTGTGCTTGCCTGTGTGCTTGCCTGTGTGTGTGTGTGTGTGTGTGTGTGTGTGTGTGTGTGTGTGTGTGTGTGTGTGTGTGTGTGTGTGTGTGTGTGTGTGTGTGTGTGTGTGTGTGGTGTGAGAATGAATGCCAGTGTGCGGGTGGTTGTGTGTGTGTGTGTGTGTGTGTGTGAATTCGTGCCCATGTGTGCAGTTGTGTGTGTGTGTGCGTGAATGCGTGCCAGTGTGGGTGAGGTTGTGTGTGTGTGTGTGTGTGTGCGCGGTTGTGTGTGTGTGTGACTGCGTGCCAGGGCCGTGTCTCTCTGTAAGTGGGTAGGTCGGAAGCGATCAGCGACGGTGAACATGCTATTCAGTACATCTCTCTCGCTGCGTCCCCCCCCCCTCCACCCCTATAAACGCCCCCCCCCCCAACCCCACCGCCCTCCATTAAACTCCACGCCCCCCGGAGTTAACGCGATCCCAATTGTTCGTTAGGGAAAACCTGCTAAGCGGCAAGCGATTCTAACGACCCCCCCCCCCCCCCCCCCAGCCCCCGGCCCCCCTGAACCTCACCTCCCTCCCCCCTGTCGCCCCTGTGCGCGAGTGGTGATGAAGAGGACTTCCTGGTTCCTCTTCCTGTCAGCCACAAGGTCTTTATTGACGCCCCCCCTCCCCCTCACCTCACCCCCACCCCTCCTCCTCCCTGCAACTGTCAATGTCGTCTCCACTGTACAATCAATACATAGTGTGTGTCGCGGGGAGGAGGAGGGGGGTGTGGGGGGGGGGGGGGGGGGGAGAGTTTTAATGTGATTTTTATGAGATCAGATAGCTGCCTTTGATCCCCCCCTCCCCCCCCTCCCTTCCTCTCCTCTCCTCTGTCCTCCATCACCACCACCACCGTCGTCGTCTGATCTCTGGTATCCGACAGGCTCTCCGACGTGCACACGTTTGCACGTGCACGTCTAGGAAAGTAGAATAGGAATCGGGGGGAGGGAGGATGAGGAGGGAGGGGGGGGTGGGGGGGGGGGAGGAAGGACACATCAGCGTCCTCGTTCCTGGAAGTGTGTTTGTCAACTACAAACAACAAAACAACGG